>NC_088334.1:37815000-38115000 GCF_036884655.1 Musa acuminata AAA Group
ATAAGACCCTAAGGTCTTATCATTGAAGAAATGAAATATCGTAGAAGAAATGAAAGAAATGGGGATGCTCTGATACCAAATGATAAGACCCTAAAGTCTTATCGTCGCTTTGAGACCAAATGATAAGACCCTAAAGTCTTATCGTCGCTCTGATACCAAATGATAAGACCCTACAAACTTATCGTGGAAGAAATGGGAGAAAAGGGAATGATAATGATAGCTTTGAGGGGATCGGCCTCCTTGATCTCTTCTAGAGGATCGACCCTCCTTGATCACTTCGAGAGGATCGACCTCCTTGGGTTTGGCCACAGAGTGGAATAACATTTCATTGATTGATTGATTGATTTCGAAAAGAAAGGGTTACATCACTATTTATAGAGTTCCACCCAGAGTCCACTTGGACTTGGACTCTAATAATAAATAAATATTAAATAAACCTCTACCTAACTCTAACTGAATAAAAAAAACTCAATAAACAACTGAACAAAACGGACTCAATAAATATTATTCAAAAGCTTATAAAAAGGGTCCTAACAGTTCCTCCCTCTTCAAATTAGCCTTGTCCTCAAGGCTGAGTAGCATCAATCTCGGGGAGCTTCTTTTTCAGCACTTCAATCATAGGCTATCTGCAACGCATCACAACCTATTGATCAAGTATAGTCTCCACTTTTTGACAGTGTAAGCAATAGGTCGATCTTTCAGTATAGTAATCGTTGCAAGAAACTCTTGGCCTTTGCTTTCACAAGTTCAAATTCGTCCATCAGCAATCTTTATTTCGAATCTATCACAGCCTTCAATGTGGTAAGAAAATCGAGCTACAACTTTCCTATCCAAAAAATTATTAGTGCTGCACGTATCAATCAACATAGTGGCAGGCTGATACTTCAAAGTTCCTTTGATTTTCATAGTTTGTGTGTTAGCATAGCCATCCAATGCATGCACAATATGTGTGATGGTTTCAATATCTTCATAAGTTTCCACACCTTCATAATCGGAGTCCAACTCTTCAGCTTTCGATTCCTCTCCAATTGGCTCAATCATCATATGTTGCCCAAGTTTACATTGGTGCTCTATACTCCACTTTTCATCATAGTACAAACCCTTTGCTGATCTTTCCTTGAGTTCTTCTTGGGTTAATCTTCGGGTGTCAAGGCTTTGGTTGGGAATAGATGGGGCGGGTGGCTTACTGATCATCTGGTTGTTGTCACTTTTATTTCCATGATTTTCCCTGTTGATTTTTTACTCATGTAGATGTGCGAATGAGATCGCAACTATCATAGTGCGGGGTTGACGAGCCTTAATTTCATATCGGATCTCAGGAATAAGCACTTCAATAAATGTATCCAGAAGTTGTCATTCCGACCAATCTCTAGCTTGATTTGATAATCTTTTAAACCTACTCTGATATTTCATCCACCTTCATATATGAGTAGATTATGTCAAAATATTGAGGCCCTTTTCTAGTATTTCCATATCTGTGCAACATAGAACTTGAGCTCCCACCTTGTTGAAATTTACTAAGGCTCCCCAGCAAGTCCTTTTTGAAATCATTAAGTATTTCTTGCAACCGGTTCTCAATTCTAATTTCCAATACTTCCATTTATGCTTTCACTGAGTTATCGATGGTCATTTCGTAAGACTGCAAATCTGTAATCTCAACTTCTGTTTTTGGTGTCAAGACTAGGGCATAAATCACTACCCTACTCAGTTCTATTGTTGTGATGCAATCGGTGGTAGCACTATTGGAATGAAGAGTTGCTGCGAGGATGCGGGGATATAGTTGTGTTCGCTGCGTGGGAGGCAATGATGCTTGCTATGGTCACTGCGTGGAGGGATCGCTATTACTGAGGGCTGGGAGGCATCGATGGTAGTACGGTTGGGGGCAGCATCGCCAAGGGCCTGTCGCTGTGGTGGTTGCGACGATATGGATGGAAGACAGTGTTGCTCTGTCTCTACCGCACTATGGAAGGAGGCTTTGGTGATGCCGAGCGATTGTGTACGGTTTAGGACATGACGGTGCCGTTAAAGCGGTCGAGGTTGAGAAGAGGAGTCCGTGCGTGCGTTGCTGAGGTTGGAGCGACCGCACAAGAGCTTGCTGCGTGTGCTATTGGAGGGCGACTGGGATGGCATTGCCGAAGTTGAGGCTACAGTGGAAAATAGGAATCAATGGTGGTAGGCTAAGCGGCTAGCGGCGTCGTCGTTGGCCGGGCAGCAGTGGCGACGGTGGTGGCAACCGGCGTTCGCAGCAGCAAGAGGAGTGGCGATTGCTTCGCAGCAGCAAGAGGATTGCCTTGTTTCGGTCACCAAGGGGGCAGAGCAAGGGGGAGTGGCGGTGGTCGTTCTCGCCCAAGCCAGGGAAGCGGTGGCTGAGAGGCGAGCGGTGGTTGCCGCACTGTGGCTTGCAGCGGTGGTGGGTCGGCTGGAAGGCGACGGCACTCGAGGCACGGCTATGATCGACGAGGGGCTGCGGCAACAGAAGAAGCTATTTTTCTCCAACCGCTACAAGGAGGGGCTGTGGTAACCGACAACTGCGGCTATGACCCAAGGGAGGGGAGGGGGCGGGGGGCGGCACAATGGCGAACTAGGGCAGCATCGTTGACGGTAGAAGCAGCGATGGGGTGGTCCGCTGGCTGGGATCGACGAGGGGCTACGGCAATAGAGGAAGCTCTGTTTCTGCAACCGCTGCAAGGAGGGGCTGCGGCAACCGGCGACTGCGGTTGCGACCCAAGGGGCCAGCACAATGGCGGACTAGGGCAGTATCGCCGACGATATAAGCGGCAATGGGGTGATCCACTGGCTGGGAAATGGCGTCGGCAGTCCTTCTCGCTCGAGCGAGATGGGGAAGCGAGGAGGAGAGGTCGTTGGCCGGGTGGGGGCAGCGGTGACGGCGACGGTGGCTGCTGGTTGGGCAACAGCGACGGCAGTGGTGGTCCCTCGGTCGGGAAGCAGTGGCAACGGGTGGGCTGGCCGGAAGCAGGGGTGGCTGCGGCTTCATCATCATCATCTTCTTCTTCTTCTTCTTTTCCTAAAGATGAAGATAACTACAGCAAGGGGGTAGTGGCAGTGGTGGCGACTACTAGCTGGGTAGTAGCGATGGTGGTGGAGAAGGGGCAGATGGTCGCTGACCAAGACGCAGAGGTTCCTTCTCGGTTGAGAAAAATCGACATTCGTGGCTACCGGCTTCACCCTTCCTCACATAATTTTTTTTTTTTTTTTTGATAGCTACGGCAACACTACAGCGAGAATGCCAAGGATCACCGCTTTGATACCAAATGGTAAGACCCTAAAGTCTTATCGTCGCTCTGATACTAAATGGTAAGACCCTAAGGTCTTATCGTAAAAGAAATCGAAGAAATGGGGATGCTCTGATATTAAATGATAAGACCGCATAATCACTTCGAGGAGATCGGCCTCCTTGATCGCTTTGAGGGGATCGGCCCTGCCTTGATCACTTCGAGGGAATCGACCCTCCTTGATCACTTCGAGGGGATCGACCTCCTAGGGTTTGGCCACAGAGTGGAATAATATTTTATTAATTAATTGATTGATTTCGAAAAGAAATGGTTATATCACTATTTATAGAGTTCCACCCAAAGTCCACTTAGACATGGACTCTAATAATAAATAAATATTAAATAAACCTCAACCTATCTTTAACTGAACCAAAATAACTCAATAAACAACTGAACTAAATAGACTCAATAAACATTATTCAAAAGCTCAAAAAAAGGGACCTAACAGAATCTTTTTGCTTATTATATTTTGACATTTATCACTTTATATTAACTATTGCATATATGCATGTATATATTATGATGTCCTTAGACCTGTGCAATGAGAATCGGATCGTGATGAGATCATGATAATGAGATCGATTCACCTTTAAACATAGATCCTAAATAATCTCGGTCATAGGTTACTCGAGAGGGACATCGTGATAACCGGATAGACTAGTGTGCTATATACCCATCCATATGATTGATGTAGCTGGTCTCATAGCTGCTCGTGTGGGGACACTAGGGATACAGTACAGGTGCTTATTGGAGAATGAGTTCACTGATTGATTCGCTTATGGAATATTGGATGGTTAATGATGCCTTATTATTAGACAGCGATTTTGTAGTCCTAGTGGTATATTTGGTCCTAAGACTTGAGACACGAAGGATGTCTTGTATGAGTGCTCTACTCTTTGATACCAGACTTATAGGTTTGGATGTCCTAGATCTATTATAGTTGATAATTGGGAGTGTCAATCGACCTAACAAGGGCTATTGAGTGTCGATAGAGGATCATCCATTCTTGGCATCCTAAAAGGAATATCTCATGTGTTCTTGCTCAGACAAATCCCTGGCCAGGGTCATTCGGATTGAGAGAGAAAGAGTTCTCCGGGAGAATCCGATTAGTGTGAGACTCGAGAAGAAACCGTATGGGTCTGATAGCACCATGCCCGATATACGATCTCTGGGATATTATATAGATGAGGGACTATAGGTATACGGTAACTAAGGATAGACAGGTCTAATGGATTGGATTCCCCTATATCGTCTGGGGACTACGACGTAGTGGCCTAATACGTCCGTTGTCGATAAGTCGAGTGAATTTTTATAGAGATAATAATTTATTAAGTTAGAAGGAGTTCTGATAAGTATGACTCACGGCTAGCTCGATATTGGGCCTAGAGGGTTACATACATATGGTAGATATTGCGAGGAGCAGAGGTTCGGATATTAGATATCCGTTGGAGCCCCTATCTTATTGGATATCCAATAAGCCCTTGAATTATTGGATCCCATGGACGAGATCCAATAAGAGCCCATGAGAGATTATTGGATAGAGATTCACTAATCTAAAAGGCTTGGGTAATTGGATGCAGATCCAATACCCACTAGGGAGGATCTATTAGGGTTTGACAGGGGACCTCTATAAATCGAAGGGATTCAGTGGTTCATAGACTATAGCTTTTGCTTGCCTCTCCTATTCTCCTCCCTCTCTCCACCTCAAAGCAGGCCTGAAGTTTTGAGAAGCATCGTCGTAGCCCTACCGTGTGGATCACCGCTAGAGAAGAGGACGTTTGTCCTTCTTCACCCTCTCTTAGAGATATGTAAGGAAACAGGAATATACGATCTCCCTAGGTAACACAATCTATTCTATACACAGTTTGTTTCACGGATTTTTGCACACCAATCTTCGCACGACGACGAGCATCTTTTTGGAAAATTATGGATTTTATTTTCTTATTCTTCTACTGCGCATGTGATGTCGCTCCCAAGATTTCCCAACACACTCTACACCTTTTGCTCCTCATGCAAACCCTCCCATCTAGGTTGTAGTGGAGCTCATAGGGCCAAGTCTGACATGTCATCTATTTATATAGCTGTAAACAACAAGGGCTTACCCTTGCATAAGTCAAACATCGACCTTGACCTATCCTCTCTTTTCCTTAAATAAGATCGGGAACTTCAAGGACCCTTTGAAGGTGCCAATGCTACGAAGGTAGGAGGCTCCTTCTCTAAACCTAGCTCCTCGAGTTCCCCACCCCTTTGGGGGTGAAGCACCTTTCTCATAATAACCTTCTACTTCTTTCTCGGCTTGTGAGTGCTACCATGGTAGTTATACTAAGTCAAACTCGAAGCCTTGAGCGATGACTCACAAATAGTGGCCAAGGCCAAAGAGGCCATCGCCATGCCCAAAAAGGAGCCAAGCATCTTCCTCTTCAAGGAATGTATATTCATGTCCATAGAGGATCACAATCATAAGGTTATAGTGGATTAAAAAGATAGATGAAGTAAAATGATATGAGGTTTAGGTTATACCCCAAGGAATCGAGAAAACCTAGCCCACATGACGAGAAATCCATCATGACGGAGGCATAATGTCAAATGTGCCTAAGGCTTATGAGTCGGGAGAAATAAAAGTAGGTGGCACTAACTAATATCTTGCTAATATCTCGTCTTGTCAGTGCTACCAGGGTAGTTATATTAAGTCAGACTCGAAGCCTTGAGCGATGACTCACAAATAGTGGCCGAGGCCAAAGAGGCCATCGCCATGCCCAAAGAGGAGCCAGGAATCTTCCTCTTTAAGGAATGTATATTCATGTCCATAGAGGATCACAATCACAAGGTTATAGTGGATTAAAAAGATAGATGAAGTAAAATGATATGAGATTTAGGTTATACTCCAAGGAATCGAGAAAACCTAGCCCACATGACGAGAAATCCATCATGACGGAGGCATAATGTCAAATGTGCCTAAGGCCTATGAGTCGGGAGAACCCGACTTGCATGAAGAGAAATTCATCATGGCATAGGCATGAGGCCAAATATGCTCGAGGTGCGAGTCTGAAAAACCTGACCCACGTGAAGAGAAATCTGCCACGATGGAGGCACGAGGTCAAATGTACCCGAGACATGATTCGAAAAAACTCAACCTACATGAAGAGAAATCCACCATGGCAAAGGCACAAGGCCAAATGTGCTCGGGAATACCTGACTCGAGTGAAGAGAAATCAACCACAATAAATGCATAAGGCTAAATGTGTCTAAGGTACATGAGTCAGGAAAGCCTGATCCACATAAAGAAAAATTCATCATAGTGTAGGCACAAGGCTAAATGTGCCTGAAGTGCGTAATTCAAGAAAACCCGACCCACATAAAGAAAAATTTACAATAATGGAGGCATAAGGCCAAATGTGTTCGAGGTGTATTTATGATCAGAAAGGTAATTGGAAGCATCCTTCTTACTCTTTACAATTAGTTATAAAAACTCACTTTTAACATAGAGAAAAGGGGGATTATTTGGACTTGCACTTATACACCTTGAGTCACTAACTTGGATATCGTAGGGATCAGGTTGGGAAACCTTTACCAATCTCAATCTTCGTATATGTGGCACCTTAGGAGCTCACCATTTCTATCTTAGAGGCACCTTATATAACCCTAAAAACAGGGTAGATTAGGAGGTCGAGAGAAATAAAAGTAGGTGGCGCTAACTAATATCTTGCTAATGTAAGCAGAACCAGATGTAGAAAATATGCCCAATATGGGCGTAACAAAACTCCAAGAGATTTCTTCCTAATGTGGACAAATTAGGAGAAAAAAAAGGGGAATTACTACAATCAATCATATTAGTTCAATGTGATTTCTCCAGCTCTATCGTAGGCCCCACTTTCCTTGAGTAGGCAGTTTGATAGGATGTAAAGTTCTCCCTACCCGATCCGAGTGAGTCAGTATTATCGTAGTTGATCGACAAAAGTCTCACTAACCTAACGATCATCATTCGGTTTTCCTTTGCAATGTGGACGGGTCAAGCCTGCTAAAAATCTCCCAACCTAACATTGATAGGTTAGACTCAAAGTATAACCGATTGAGACCTAGCATAACAACACTTGGTCTATGGCCAATCCTCTCCTAAGAGGTATGAATATTGCATTTCGTTTGAAAAGCCTTCCACGATGAAACACAATGAGGGGACATGTGATATGAATAATGTGGACTGCCCAAGGACCAACACATGGACACCTCCACCTCATCAATGAAGGTCACAACTTCAACAATTAGGCAACATACTAGCATAACAATTGATTGAGCCATGTCAATAGACATTACGCCACCTTGACAAGTGGTTGAGCTACATAAGTAGATGTTATGCCACATTTTTAAGTGGTCGAGCCATATTAACAAACGCTATACCACCTCGATAGATGGTTGAGTCACATCAACATATATTATGCCACCATAATGAGTGGTTAATCCATTTCATTGAAGGTTGTTCCACCTCAATTGTCATCTTAGTATGTGGTTATGCCTCCTTATAACTACCTAACGGTTAAAACTGTCACAAGTGATTGGGTTTAAATACCCTCTTTTCATAATTTCTCGAGCTCTTCCACATCCTTATTTTTGATATATATCATACAATACTAACTTTGACCATCAGATGGATAAGGGTCAGGCAACCTCGATATCAATTTTTTACGAGATTTCGGATAACACATTAAGTGATCAATCAAAATCTAAATTTATTATGCTTTATTCCTTCTCCGACCATTCTTAGCTTCTCAGGATCACATGCATTGTCCATCATCGAGCCCAAATCGAGTTGGGTCGTTCCTCCCTCTTGTCATAGGGCAACCAACCTCGAGTTAGGAAATTTGATGCTAAAAAAAACGCATACGCCATGGCTAATAAAAAATTTTAATTTTAGAATATTATTATATAAATAATATATTAAAATTTTCAATCTATTGAAAACAACAATCATTATACTTTTTATTTACAAAATGAACTTAGTTGGTTTTGGCTTAATGGGATATACAAAAATTTAATTTTAAAAATATCAAATTAAGTTACATTTTAATCAAACCAAAAAATAATTGAGGAATTATTATTTATTTAAGAAATATATCGATCTATTAGCTCATTCGAGGTGAGATAAAATTTAATAACTAAATAAATAAAATATTGTAAAAATAATGATATTAAAATGTAGACATATAGTAGTCTATATTAATATTAGATTAATTAATTTAACTTAAAAATAAAACATATTGGCCTATTAGCTCAGTTGGTTAGAGCGTCGTGCTAATAACGCGAAGGTCGCAGGTTCGAAACCTGCATGGGCCATTAGTTTTAATTTCTATTTTATTAATATAATAATATATTTTTTAATAAATATAGTTTGGTAAAACAAAATATCTTATTAACAATGTAACTCGGTGTTAAACGATCACAGTTGGTGAAGCTTCGAATCTGCTTGATTACAGAATATTTGTATTAATATTTTAAAAGTTATAAATAAACTTAATAGATAAAGAATAAATAAATAAAAATATAGATTCGGACAATCTTACCCATTGATCCAAACATCAACTGTGAATGTCGAAGCTTCCAATCTGCTTGATCAAATCCAAACATCTTTTTTTTCTTCAAATTAAAATACAATAAAAATATAAATAAACTTATTATATTTAAAATAAAAAAAAATCTACAGACAAATAAATAATCTAGATTCATACGATCTTAATCATTAATCAAAACATCTTCTTCAGAACCTTTTATTTTTTTTCAAACTAAAATATAATAAAAATCATCCACTTGTCAAGTTTCCATTGCATTGACAATTTCATCCTATCATCAATTATAAACCATAAATTTTCTATCACAGAAAAAAATAATAAAGTTCCCTTTTATTTACTTCACATTAGCAACAAATGCAACACGAATCTGAACGCGAAACACTTTTAATCACGTGGCTCTTAAAGAACGATATTAAAAATTATAGATAAACTTATTATATCAAAAATATGAAAACATATAAATAAATAAATAAATAATCTAGATTCCTCTTAATCATTAATCATAAAATATTCTGAAGATTAAAATATAATAAAAAATCCACATTTCATGTTTCCATTTAAAATTTCTATTACAAAAAAAAAAAAAAAGAAATTTGCCTTTTATTTGCTTCATATTTGCAACCAATACAACACGAATCAGAACACAGCGGGCACCTTTAATCACGAGAATCTTAAACGCAAGATATGGATGGATCCATTAGCTCTTGGGTTTGATCGGCCCGGCTTCGAACCCTCCCCTCCTTCCTCGTCTCCAGCGAGCAGGGCATGTAGGTTCGCATAATCCTATCCCACATCACAAAGAAGGGCTGCGAGAAGTTGTACTTGCTGCCGTTAAGCTGGTGGTGGACGTCATAGTCGGCGCTGTTGTTGCTGAAGAACGCATGCAGCAGGTTGTCCGGGAGCCGCAGCCCGCAGTGGTCGTCCACCGTCTTCACGGTGGCAAAGGAGAAGAAGAAGGCGGCCGTCCGCGGCGTCATGCCGGAGACGAGGAAGGCGGCCCGCAGTGGTCGTCCATCGTCTTCACGGTGGCGAAGGAGAAGAAGAAGAAGCCCGTCCGCGGCGTCATGCCGGAGACGAAGAAGGCGAGCGCGCCGCCGACGGTGTCGAGTAGCAGATCCTCCAGTGGATGGTTGTACCGCGCGCCGAAGGCGTAGGGGACGACCAGCGTGTGGTGCTTCGACTGCACGTGCTTGTACACGGACTTGTTCGCGTGCATGTACGTCTGCATGAAGCACTGCCATGTGTCGAGCACCAACATACCCGCCAAGAACTGGGCGGCGATCACCACCGGCGACGGCTGTGGCTTCGCTATCCCGCTCTCGTCGCTCACAACATGCAAATTAATGTATCACCTGTTTCATAAGCTCAAGTCGTAACCAATGGTATTAAGATTGACATGGAGCTCAACTAAAATTGAGCTGGAGGATATGTCATGTGGACTCAACGTCATATTAGTCCTCTTATGTACTATTCTGGCTAGGTGATTTAGACTATATTGATGCCCGAAGTAATTTGGAGTATATTGATGCTCAATGAAAACATCATAAGGGAGACAGTTGAAACAAAAGAATTACTACCTATGGATCGGACAATAGGATGAATCTGTCTAAGCCAAGATTCACATTGTTATTACCTTGTTTTTGGCACCTTCATCGAAATATTATAAACATATTTAAAAATATTATAAACATATTTAAAAATATTATAATTAAAAATATTATAAGCCAGGATTCTATATGGGCCTTGATAGCACCATGCTCGATATATAGTCTTTGGGATATTAGATGGATGATGGACTATAGAGACATGGTAATTGAGGGCAAATAGGTCCAATGGATTAGATCCCCTTGTATCGTCTAAGGACTATAGAGTAGTGGTCTAGTACGTCCATAGCCGATAAGTTGAGTAAATTATTATGGAGATAATAATTCATTGAGTTAGAAGGAATTCTGACATATGCAACTCATGGCTAGCTTGGTATTGGGCTTAAAGGGTCACACATATATGATGGATAATGCGACAACTAGAGAATCGAATATGGGATAACCAATAAGTCCCTATTTTAATGGATCCTTAGGAGAGACCCAATAGAGCTTAGAATAGTTATTAGATAGGGATCTAATATCCATTAAGCTAGGGGTAATTGGATAGAGATCCAATACCCAATACTAAGAATCCATTAGGGTTAGTTAAAGGAGGCTCTCTATAAATAGGAGTTGAGACTAAAAGGGTTATAGGCTAGACCCCTATTGTCGTCAACCTCCTTATCTTCTCCCCCCTTCTTCCTTCAGCCGATTACCCCCTCTCTAGTGCGAGAGGACAGCAAAAGAGATCAATCCCTCCTTGTGTGCTGCTACGTGATGGTGCGCGATCACGAGAAAAGAATGTGCTATGCGAGGAGGTGCATCATTGCTGCGTTCATCTTATAGATCACCGCTAGAGAGGAGTTTACGAGAGCTCCTTCATCCATAGACTAGGATCTGTGATCTTAGGGGATATATGAGTTTTCCTATGTAAGAATATCTCACACTCTTATGTAGTTTTTTTAATTTCTCAAGTTTTATGCTCTCGATCTTCGCACAATGATTCGATAAGATTGCTTTGGGAAACCAGTTTTTTGTTTTTAATTTATACTACACACGTGATGCTCCCTAAGCTTTCCCAATATAGCCTATGACTCTAGGAGAACCACTCTCATTTATAAAGAGCCCCTTCTAGGTAACGCTGATGGATTCTCATGTAAAAGCTTAATGGGTATAAGATCCTCATCTAATAACCACTATAAGCTCTATACTCCATTGGGTCTCATCCAATAGATCTATTAAGAGGCTAAAGGAGGCTTATTGGATATATCATATCTAATCCCTTATTCGTCATGTTATCCTCCTATGTGTGTAACCCTCTAAGCCCAATACCGAGCTGGCCGTGAGTTACACCTATCAGAACCCCTTCTGACTTAGAACTTCTTTTGATTCAATAAATTATTATCTCCATAATAATTCACTCAACTCATCGACTATTGATGTACTAGGTTACTATGTCATAATGCTCAAACGGTATAGGGGGATCTAGTCTATAGTCCCTCATCTGTCTAATATCCTAGAGAGTATATATAGGGCATGTTGCTGCCAAGCTCATACGAAATCCATCCAAGTCTCACTTTTATCAAATTCTCCTATAGAACTCCTCTCTCAATTCGATTGACCTTAGCCATGGATTTGCTTGAGTGAGAACATATGAGATATTCTTCTTACAAAATCGAGAGTGAATGATCCTTTATTGACACACAATTGCCTTCGTAAGGTTGGTTATCATTGTTAGGATCAAGAGTGGGGTCGACACTAAGAGGGGGGGTGAATTAGTGCAGTAGTAAAATAACATCGGTTTAAAACTTCGTTCGATAAAAATCGTTTCCGATGAAAAGCCGTTTCATAAAGATAATAACTTTGAAAGCATACGTAAGAGAGTAGTGGATGTAAAAAGCAAGTAAGGAGGTTTGTAGTTAAAGTAAATTACTCAAAGAAATACAAACTAGATTTTAGAGTGGTTCGGTCGTCGTGACCTACATCCACTTCACCAATTCCTCTTCCATCAATGCCACCGACATCCACTATCGAACTTCCTTTAATAGGCGAAGATCAACCGCCTTCTTACACCCCTCTTCTCTTTTTTTCGGGTTTAGGAGACAACCCTTACAAGCACTCACTCCTCTCTTATAGAATTCTAAACTTAGAGTGGAGGAGGGAATTTCTTAAGAGATTGCAACAGCGTTTACTCACTTTTAAATTCTCTATGCTTGTATCTTTTAACCAGGATGAGAGGGGTATTTATAGGCCTCAAGTTGATTCAAACTTAGAGCCTAAAAACATCTCATCTCAGGTTTCCTGGGTCAGGGCAATACCACCGCCTACATTGGGCGGTACCACCGCTAGTGTTAGTCTGACACTAACACTATACTGGGCGATACCACCGCTTGGGAAGCTGTGCTGGGTAGTACCATCGCCCAGACTGGTAGTACCACCGCTTGCAACCTCTCGAAGGTTGTGTCTAGGCGGTACCACCGCCCAGACCGATGGTACCACCGCTTGACATAGTCTTGGAGATTGTACCATGACGATGTCACCTCTTGGGGCACTGTTTGGGCCTCTCATTAGGCCCAACACAGTCTTTACATGGGTCCAACTGGCCCCTAATTGGGTTGGCCTAAATCTAAACCCAATTATGTGCTAACTATGATTCCTAAGACATATTCTAAGCTAAACAAGTCTGTAAGTCTAGTTTCTTCCGGCGAGCTTCTGACGATCTTCCAGCGAACTTCCAATGATCTCTCGGCAATGTTCCAGCGGACTCCCAATAAGCTCCTGGACTTCACAACAATCTTCATGGCGAGTTCCGATGAGCTTCTCTGGCAAGCTCCAAGACTTCTTAGCTGGTTCTGACAGAACTTCCGACAAACGTCTGGACTTCCGACGAACTCTTGAACTCCCAACGATATCACGTCCTTGACTCTAGGACTTCATTTTGCTTCATGCTTTGCTATTGTAGTTAATCCTGCACATGTAAAAACACACTTCGATCTAGATAATTAATACTAAGCATTAATCATATTGTTTGGCATGTCATTGGTCCCTCGACGCTTCGTCCGATTCTTCGACGCATCGTCCTCTCTTGTGGCCTATTGCCCAATCAGCCAGTTGACTCCGCAACTCTGATATCCTTGGCGCAATATCTGCTCTTTTTGGTCCGATGCCCAAATCCATGGCCCGAAGCTTTATGTCGATATGTCAACCGATCCTTCGGCCCAGCGTCTAATATTCTGACATGTTTTCCTCCGGCCCAACATGATTTTTACTGCTTTAATTGGCTCATCCTGATCGAAGCATCCTGCATCACTCAAAATGTAAATCAAATCATAAACACAATTATCAATTAGTTTCATCATCAAAATATGAGATTCAACAATCATTCCTAATAACCAGCTAAATTAGATCTAAAACTTTCAAACATATAAGTTTGGTATTAAAGAATGAAGTACTCAAATAATGCATCATTGGTGTCTCAAGTCCAATGATCAGATATACAATTGGGATTATAGAATCACTGTTTGATAATGAGATATCATTAATCATCTAGCATTCCGTAAGCTGATCATTCAATGAACTTATTCTTCAATGAGCACATGTACTATATCCCTAGTGTCCCCACATAAGCAACTATATGCTAGCTACCTTCATCATATGGATGGATATTTAGTACACTGATCTGTCTGGTTATCTCGATGCCCTTCTCAAATAACTTATGACCAGGAATACCTAGGATATATGTTTAAAGAGAATTAGTCTCATTATGATGATCTCATCATAATTTAATTTTCATTGCATAAATTCAAAGGCATCACAATATATATTCATCATACAATATAGAGTGAGAAAATATCATTATTAACAAAAAGAGATTATGTAGTAGATCACAAGTGACACTGCATATATGATTGAGCATGCCCTGATAGTTTCACAAGATCAAGTTGAGAGAATTAATCAAGAGGTACATAGTTGTGGGGGTTTGCACCTACATCAAGAGAGTCGACTAGTAAGGTTAAATTAATATCTATTATTTTATTTCTTAGTTCGCCTTTTGAGATTAAGAAGGGGCGGCGGGTCGGGACTAGAACTCATGGTTTGCGATACTTGGGGCCAAGCTTATGAGTGATCCTAGATCATTCAAGATTTTTCTCCTTATAAAGAAAGCCACTATCATCCTCAAGTATATTGTCAGCAGTCCTCCTGAGTGTCTCAATGACCCTATCAACTAGAGATTCAAATAGATTGTTGATCGGTCTATCTTTATCTAGTGGAACCTTGGTCATAGGCTTCGGGGCAATGAGGAGGAGTGAGATCTAAAAGAGAAAGGGACTATGGGATCGGTTTGGATATGGAATCCATCCTTGTGACAAAGGACTTCAAAAGGATTAGAGATAAGGAGGGTTGCTAGCTGATTTGGGGAAGTGTTAGGTGATAAGATAGGAAGGAGAAACATTTGGGGATGAACTGGGAGACACCTGGGGAAGGAGAGATTGAAGGCGGAGGTTGCAAGGAGGAATACTGAGGGAGTGGGGGCTCAAGAAAGGGGCATACCTTAGGGGAATGGGTAAGATGATATGGGTTGTTAAGAGGTACATTTGATGAGGATGTAGGATCAGAGGTAGGAGAATGTAGGTGATAAGAGGGGAAGGAGAAACATTTGGGGATGAACTGGGAGACACCTGGGGAAGGAGAGATTGAAGGCAGAGGTTGCAAGGAGGAATATTGAGGGAGTGGGGGCTCAAGAAAGGAGCATACCTCAGGGGAATGGGTATGATGATATGGGTTGTTAAGAGGTACATTTGATGAGGATGCATGATCAGAGGTAGGAGAATGTAGGTGATAAAAGGGGAAGGAGAAACATTTGGGGATGAATTGGGAGACACCTAGGGAAGGAGAAAGATTTGGGGATGAACTGGGAGACACCTAGGGAAGGAGAGATTGAAGGCGGAGGTTGCAAGGAGGAATACTGAGGGAGTGGGGGCTCAAGAAAGGGGCATACCTCAGGGGAATGGGTATGATGATATGGGTTGTTAAGAGGTACATTTGATGAGGATGTAGGATCAGAGGTAGGAGAATGTAGGTGATAAGAGGGAAAGGAGAAACATTTGGGGATGAACTGGGAGACACCTGGGGAAGGAGAGATTGAAGGCGGAGGTTGCAAGGAGGAATACTGAGGGAGTGGGGGCTCAAGAAAGGGGCATACCTCGGGGGAATGGGTATGATGATATGGGTTGTTAAGAGGTACATTTGATGAGGATGTAGGATCAGAGGTAGGAGAATGTAACATCATCTTGGAGAGAGGCGGGGAGAGACATGCCCCTAACATAGATGCATCTTGGGAAGGAGGAAGGTCATCAATGATGACAAAGCATACACCGAGGGCATGAAACATGCTAATAATGGGTGGGTAATGATAATATAGCAAGTTCTACACTAGACCTCAATCCAAAGCCCATACCATGGGTCATTTTCGTAGAAGTAGAAGTTCAATAGATTCTCATAGATGATCAATTGGAAGAAGTCAGATGCTTCTATTTTTACCTAAATCCCTCGTGGGAATAATTGAGAGAAGTCGATCATGATATAGACTCTATCAAACCTCACCCTTGCTCTAGAGGTCGTGATGGCATCCATCTTCATTAGGTTGTCGATAGTGGCTATGATTTAGAGGAAAATTCTTAGGAACAATAGTTTGATGGGTAGACCTGAGAAATGGATCCTTATTGAGGCAATCGTGATGGATTTCTTCAATGGTTAGGAACACTCCCTCCATGAGAATAGATTCAAAGCTTGCCACCTTATAAGTTATTATTGGAAAATCTAGGGCGACATCACATGCACAACAGAAGAACAGAAATAAAAATTCTTAAATTTTCACAGAAAAATAGTCTCTTGTTGTCGTGCGAAGATTGATGCGCAAAAACCCACAAAACCGAAAAACCACACATGTTAAGAGATGTGTGTTACTTAAGGAGATTATATATCTTTGAAAACCTACAAATCTATAGGAGAGGATAAAGAAGGTCAAATATCCTCCTCATTAGCGGTGATCCATATGGCAGGGGCTGTGAATATGCTCCTTAAATCGCTGCACATATCTCCTCCTCACACGCACCATACAATCAAGAAGGGGTCGACCCTTCTTACTATCCACATACCCCAAATAGGGGTTGTTGGTTGAGGAGGAGAGGGAGAGAGGAGAATAGGAGGTGACAGTCAAAAGGGGTATAGCCTATGACCCTTTGGTTCTCTCCTATTTATAGAGACCCTTTGTCAACTTAACCTTAATGGATCATGCCCTATTGGGTACTGGATCTCTATCCAACTACCCAATAATCTCATTGGCTCTTATTTGATCTCATCCATAAATCCAATAATTCAGGGGTTTATTGGATATCTAATAAGATATGGGCTTCAACGGATATCTCATATATGAATCTCTACTTATCGCAACACCTAACATATGTGTGTGACCCTCTAAGCCTAATATCGAGCTGGCCATGAGTCATACCTATCAAAACTCTTTCTAGCTCCATGAATTATTTTCTCCCGGAGAACTCTTTCTCTCTCAATCCGAATGACCCTAGCTAGGGAGCAAGAACACATGAGATATTTCTCTCATGACACTGAGAGTAGATGATCCTCTATCGATAGTCAATAGCTCTCATAAGGTTGGCTCCCACTTTTGATGACTGATTGTGCTAGATTTGGAACTTCCAGGTCTATAAGTCTGATATCAAAGAGTAAAGTACTCATACATGATATCCTTAGTAACTCAAGTCTAAGGACTATATATACTACTAGGATGACGGAATTGTTGTCTAACAATGAAGTATTATCAACTATCTAATATTCCATGAGCGAATCAATCAGTGAACTCATTTTCCAATGAGCACCTGCGCGATGTCCCTAGTGTCTCCACACGAGCAGCTATGAGACCAACTACCTCAATCATATGAATGGGTATACAACTCACTAGTTTATCCGGTCATCTTGATGTCTCTCTCGAGTGACATATGACCGGGATTATTTAGGGTTCGTATTTAAAGGCAAATCAATTTCATTGTCGTGATCTCATCGTAATCCGATTCTCATTGCATAGATCCATGAAAATCACAATACATGCAATAGATAATATAAAATAAAAAATCAAATAATAAAAAAAAAAAGTATGTATCATGTCATACGTATCATCACCCATGTGATTGGCTTATATGACACTTATAACTAGCGACTATGAATCCCTAGTGAATGTGTTTGTAAGATCAACTTCCAACTAAAACCTAAAACATAAAAAGCATGCTGCGAGACTTCAGATTGTAGCTTCGAGAGTGCAAGAGCCTCGCCTTGATGACTTCCAAAAAGGGGGCTTTGCCGATGAATTTTTCATATAGGCTTAGTCTCTAATGGTTACTTCATCAAGGTCTAGGACCGTGACATGACGAGAGGGATTCTGTATTCTTATTATCTTCGCGGCCAGTTCAAGATCAAGGCTCACGCTTGAAGGTGTTGGTTATGGGATCGAAGGAGAGGATTTAGAGGCAGTGGCTAAAGATTATTATTCCCCATTGTTGTTGCTGCTTCACGATATTGCAGCGGTCAATAGTTAAGAGATAAATGAACTTGAAACCCTCCTACTTAAACTACACAAGCAGCTCTGCTCGAGGTTTTGAATCAATACAACGAGATTGAAACAAACAAACAGAGAAGGTCGGATCAATTTTGATAGGGTAATGATCAAATTTGACTATATTTGTTGTTGAAATAATAAAAAGTAGCACATTGAAAACCCCGTCAATGTGTATATCCACTTTTAAGAAACCTAATTATCAATGTCTGAAGTTTCACTTAGCAACCAAATTCCTTAAGTATCATCACAAGCACAGATGCAAGAATCAAGTTAATGTTCCTAAGAGATCTGCCGGGAGAACCTATCATGATCTCAAGTAGGATGGTCGTCAATTTGGTTTACAGTAGAACTTCGTTCTAACAACGAAAACAAGATCACTGAAAAAGAAAAATTCATCCTACCCAGTGACACAATCAAGAGGATACACAAACACCAGTAGTTTTGTAACCTCAATCTTACACGAACCAAGAGCTAGAAAATTAGAAGGAAGCA
Organism: Musa acuminata AAA Group; assembly: GCF_036884655.1. NCBI lineage: Eukaryota > Viridiplantae > Streptophyta > Magnoliopsida > Zingiberales > Musaceae > Musa > Musa acuminata. The sequence continues at coordinate 37,833,560 of NC_088334.1, forward strand.
TCTACGTTTCTCCCTGGAAAAAAATAAATAAATGAAAGAACACAAGAGTGATGAAGGAAAATTTCAGTAGTTGAAAAGCTAAAGGCTTAGATCAAAATGATATGGTCACAAAACTCTAGCCAAAGTATTTGCCACCTGAGGTTGAAGTCAGAAGTCAATGCTGGTGAACCCACTTGATGGCAGCATTGCGGCAAGTTGAGGCTCGTTCCAGGATCAAAGGTATGCACAGATGCTTTGCCAACCTCATTGTTCGTCACTTTTGCTTCCACCAATCCAGTACTGCTTTACAGCAACCAATATCTTCTCGGGAACGAGGGGACCGTCCTCATGATCAAGCAACTTAGTGTTCCATCTCATACCGGTAACCATCTTCTTTACCTTCATCAGAACGTCAACGTCATCACGTAATATGACTGCACCCTCTGGCCGCAAAATTCGGTCCATCTCCAGAAGAATATCTTCCATTTTGCATCTGTTATGATTGTATAAAACATGTAAATTTAGTAAAAGATTCTATCATAGCATGAGGATGAAATCTTTAAACCTCATTTTGGTCCACAGACCCATCTCGTGTGGACGTGTGCAAACCATCATGTCATTACGTATTGCCCAAAACCCAAACATGAACTTACTTGTTCTGGTACAAGCTGAAAACACCATTGGCATGTATGAGATCATACGTCCTCGGGTATGTTGAAAACGCTTCACACCTAAACCAAGAAGCAAAAAGTTCAAAGGTTGAAGACAGAACACGTAATGACAAGTTTTAAAACACAAGTAAACAATAGATATTTTTCATAAAATTGGAAAAATCATATGCTTCAATATAGTGATTTCAATATATACAGAAAAAGTACATGTTAAATGGTTTCCATATCATCTCGAATCCATTAAGTAATGTAGTAAAACTTGAAGTCGACTCACTTCATATTTAAGTAAGCATTAAATGACTTATATCATGTAAAAGAGGCGGCATTTATCAGCCTTATAATTTTCAATGAACCAAAGTTTATATATGCACGTAGGATAAATAATAGAAGGCCACAAATAATATTTAGAAAATGTTTTTCAAAGCCACAGCAGACAATTTAGTGCAGCTACCAAATCTTTTCAATTAAAACCAGCAAGCCGACACCATAATATTGCTTTGCAACCAACAATATGTTTCCTGGATGTACAAGGTTTAATTAAAACCAATGTAACAGATCACAGGCCTTCTAGGTGTTACAGAAACTCTTATGATCTTCCTTGGTTATAGCTGGACTGGAGAATTTTACCGTAATTGCATATTAATGCTAAGTTGGAAATTTAAGGTCTCTGTTGGTTTGGCTGTAGCGTATAAGCCCTTTTTATGTGTTTGTATATAGGAAAAAACTTAAATGATAGGATCCTAAGGTCAACAATGTAACAGCTAACAGCAAAGAAGATCCAAGGTTCAGAAGTACAAACTTTTACACTGTTTGTAACAATCTAAAGTCCAGATATATCTTGACTTGGTAAACATATGATAATAAAAACAAGCACGCATGACGAATCAAAACCTATATTGCAAAACTGAACCAGTCAAACATAGGCAGGCCATCGAGAAGAATAGATAACAAATAACTCTTTGGATAATTACAATTCCCACAAGTAAAAGGCTTGCTATTTGAGCAAGTTTAAAAGAAGATATTAAGTTTGATAGCAATAGTAAATTCCTCAGTGGAGTTAAGATTCAGCATGTTTCTTATGAAAATTTAAATTCTTAATAAAATTAATCAACAAATAAATACCAGTCATGATATATGCCGATTAGCCCACGCTCATATATGACACCCAAAGTGGATATCTCAGCAATTGTAGGAACAACATTCATCACCCACAATTTTGGAGACTCAATTGCTGCAGCAAAGCTACCCAAACGTGCATTCATATCCATTATGTTGCGGTACCTTCCAGTGTCAAGTAAATCATTTATTTTCTTGTAAGTTTTGACATGCTTTTGCCACAGTCTGTTGTCTTCATGATAAGATTTGACTGAGAATCCTGGCACAGAACCACTGGATATTCTAGGTGGAACAGCATTTAGCCTCTGAGGGAATGGCTTCAATTCACCGCCAGCAAACTCTTCAGGATTACCAACCTCAGGATACCGATTTATGCAAGGTTGCATCTTCTTGTACCTAACATCATCAAAATATGAAAGAGGCTATGGGAGAAATAAATATGTGCATGTACAAAAACAACTTGGAGAAACATTAGCAGGCATATGTGATTTACCATCTGATAAGGCATATTTTAGCCCCCAGATAAGTTATCACCGACGTCACATGCCACGTCCCAACCAATATCAGAATCCGACGTCACATGTCATCAAAACCTCGTGACGCACGTCAAGCTAGGTTCCGTACCGAGATACTATACGACACGACTATCTCAAGGGCTTGGGGTGGTGCCATCTGACGCCGCTCAAGCATCCTCCAAGACTCCAGCTCATCAGAAAAGTCATCCCATCTCACAATGGTCAGCGGCCACACCGAACCGAGGTGCAACCAATCCTCACACAATAGTATAAAAAACCCTAGCCGACGTCCGGCCAAAGGAGAAAAAAAAACTCGATATCAAACACTCCACTAACTTGCTCATCGGAAGGGCCAAAGTCAGGAAGCATCTAACGAAGGCCATTTTGCAGGAAGGTAGACACTCCCGAGCGACGGGCGTCTCGACCCAGGAGATACCTTCCATCGCACAAAGAAGAGCAGTGAGTCGGCCCGAATCCCGACCAACGCCGACCAACATTCCTTCCCGAGGGCGCGGCCACCTCATCATCCTACTCACCCCACAAGAAGCTCCCGATATCGACCTGCGGACCTAACCATACTGACTTATCAGCTATGATACTTTTGTTCACTAACATTTTGGCGCTAGAAGGAGGGCCAATGTCGCAGGAGCAGCTGACAGGAGTTCTCCCCGGGAGAGAACCACCGACTAACCTCCCTTCCGTCGAGCTAGAAAGTCGAGCCCTCCCCGCCCCCGGAGATGGGGGGATCCCGGCTTCAACGTCGGATCACTACTGGCGTCTGTTTAATGACATGGGATTGTCGCCCTAGGGCTCACCACAAGGCCCTTGGCTGTGACACACGAGGCGTTCCTTAGCCTGACCAAGCAAATGCAGGCCATGGCAGGCATGATGCAGACGCTCGCTCCTATCATTCCCCAAATCATGCGACTAGCGACGTCCCCGACCGACTTGACCCGGCAGCCCCCGAGCGGGGAGCAGGTCAGGATCAGAGAAGCCCGAGAGCAAGCGACGGACCCGAGAGGTCCTCCCAGGCAGAACATACCCACACCCTATCGAGCCGCGCTACCTCATCTCGAGCCTGACACCATATCATCTGACTCGGTGGACGACTCACTTAGGGCCCAACTGTCCCATGTCAACCAATGCCTGGACGCATTCCAGCGCGAGTTTCGAAAATCACGGAGCGAATCTAGTGAAGGTGGCTCGGGCGGGTCCCCTTTCACTCAAGAAGTACAGGACAAGCCAGTACCCCTCAACTTCAAGCTACCGACATTGGAGACATATGACGGCAACTCCAATCCTATGGAGCACGTCTCCGAATTCCGGACCCAGATGGCCTTCTACGGCACCTCCGATGCATTGATGTACCGTGCATTTCTAACCACTCTGAGGGGGTCGGCACGAACATGGTTCAGCTCGCTACGCCAATCCTCAGTCTCATCCTTCGACCAGCTTACCAGGGAGTTCGAACAAAACTTCCTCGCTAGCGCACGACCCAGGCCTTCCATGACCAACCTGCTCGCGCTATCCCAGCACGAAGATGAGTCGCTCTCTCAGTTCGTGGCATGTTTTGCCACCGAGATCCGGGCGTTTCCGGATGTTCACCCCTCTCTAATCTTGCAGGCCTTTCTGATGGATTTGAAGCATTCAAGGTTCTTCTAGTCGTTGATCGAGAAGCCACCAGTGACCATTTCCGAAATGCTACAACATGCCAACCAGTACGTCGTCACCGAGGCATTAGTGGCAGGGAGGCACATGGAAGGCAAAAGGCCAAGGGCAGAACTGTCTCGGGGAACGACCTCAGCAACCCCGGTGACACCCCGCCATGGACTCGGCCGGCAAGAGCTACCACTCCCGAGGCCCCCGCCTCTCCCCCTAAATATGTCCCGCACTGAGATCTTCCCCCAAATCAAGGAGACAGGTCTCTTGCAACAACCTCGTCCTATGAAGGCCACTCACAAAGATCGGTATAAATATTGCAGGTTCCATCGGGACTACGGACATGACACGGAGGACTGTCGTGACCTCCAGAATTAAATATAGGTGCTTATCCGGAGAGATCACCTCGGACGTTACCTCAAATCCCCGGAGGTGACTCCACACTCTAAGGGACCTATCGAGAGTCTTCGGGGGACCAGCGGTCGATGGCAACAGCTCTGCGGCGAGAAAGGCCTACGCCCGCAACACTGTCGAGAAACATCCCCGGCCTGATCTTGAGCCTGAAATCACCTTCGAGGCTGGGTAGGTCGAGCGCTCCCACCATGATGACGCTCTGGTGATCTCCATCCAAATCGCTAATGCCCGAGTTAAGAGAGTGATGGTTGACACTGGGAGCTCCGCCGACGTTCTTTACTTTGACGCCTTCAAGAAGCTTGGCTTGACCGAGGGAGACCTTACCCCTATGACGTCGGTCCTCACAGGATTCACAAGGGATTCCATCTCCCCGCTCGGGACCACGGTCCTCCCCGTCACCATTGGGGAGGAGCCGAGGACGAATACGATAATGACCACCTTCATGGTAGTCGATCTGCCCTCGGCCTATAACATCATCCTCGGCCGCCCAACGCTTAACAAGATAAAGGCGATGGTTTCCACCTACCATAGGACCATCAAGTTTCTGACCTCGGCAGGGATTAGGGAGGCCCGAAGTGACCCAGGGGAGTCAAGGTGATGCTACGTTACCACGGTTGCTCTCCCAAGAAAATCGCACCCAGCTCCGGTTCCCGATCCCCATGAAGAACCCGTACTGCAAAGGCCGTTGGAGCCTCCCGAGCCACTCATTGAGGTACCCCTAAAGAGGAGCCGTCCCGACCAAACCGTCAAGGTCGGAGCCACGCTCCCCGAAGCAGACCAGCTCCACCTCATTGACTTCTTAAGGAAGAACGCCGACATATTCGCGTGGTCCCCCGAGGAGATGCCCGGGATCGACCCAGAAGTGGCCCAACACCGGCTCAACATCGATCCCGAGGCACGATCGGTGAGACAAAGGCCAAGGAGGTTCACCCCCGACCGACAGAAGGTGATCGAGGATGAGGTCGATCGCCTTATAAAGGCCGGATTCATTACTAAGGTTAAATACCCTCGATGGCTGTCGAATGTAGTCCTCGTTAAAAAACCTAATGGAAGTTGGAGGATGTGTGTTGATTACACCGATCTCAACTGGGCATACCCCAAGGACTGCTGTCCACTCCCCAGGATAGACCAGTTAGTCGACGCCACCACGGGCCATGAACGCCTTACGTTCATGGATGCATTCTCAGGCTACAACCAAATACGGATGGCAACCCAAGACCAAGAAGACACTGCCTTCATCACCAATTGAGGGGCATATTATTACAAGGTGATGCCCTTCGGCCTAAAGAACACTGGGGCGACTTACCAAAGGATGGTCGACAAACTTTTCAAGCACCAGCTCGGGAGGAATATGGAGGTGTATGTAGAGACATGATTGTAAAGAGCAAGGTCGCAAGAACACACCTGGCCGACTTGGCGGAAACGTTCCAAACACTCAAGCAGTTCAATATGCGTTTGAACCCTATGAAGTGCATCTTCGGAGTCATCTTGGGGAGGTTCCTCGGCTTTGTCATTCACTAGCGAGGGATAGACGTCAACCCAGAAAAGGTGTGGGCCGTCACCGAGATGCACTCGCCTCGCTCAGCCAAAGAGGTGCAGCGACTTGCCAGGAGGTTGGCAGCCCTCAGCAGGTTCGTGTCGCGTTCAGGTGACAAGTGCCTCCCCTTCTTCCGGACTCTACGACGAGTCAAAAACTTTACCTGGACTTCAGAGTGCGAGGAAGCCTTCGAAAAGTTAAAGGCGTGCCTTGCCCACTTGCCTCGACTCGCCTCGCCCAAGCCGGGCGAAACCCTCGGTCTCTACTTGGTGGCCTCAGCACAAGCCGTCAGCTTGGTGTTAATTCGAGAGATACCACCGACGTAGCTACCCATACATTACATCAGCCATATCCTCGGGGGGCCCGAGGCATGGTACTCCCTGATCGAGAAGTTAGCTCTCGCTCTTATCAAGATGGCCCGAAAGTTGCGGCCCTACTTTCAAGCCCATACAATCAAAGTGATCACCGACCAACCGCTACGACAGATCCTCTCCAACTTTGACGCATCAGGTCGCATGCTGCGATGGCTGGTCGAGCTCAATGAATTCGATATTCAGTACTCCCCCAGGACTGCCATCAAAGCTTAAGCACTAGTTGATTTCATTTCCGAGCTAACCCCTTAGGACCACGCTGTGGGGCAGGAGAGTGATCAGAACACGTGGACCTTGCATGTAGATGGCTCGTCCACTTCCGAAGCGATCGGGGTCGGGCTTATCCTCTAAGACCCGTCGGGAGAAACCTACGAGAGATCACTCCAATTGCAATTCCGAGCCACTAACAATGAGGCCGAGTATGATGCGCTACTCCACGGCCTACGCTTCGCTCTGGAGATGCATGTAGGTGACCTTGAAATCTTCAGTGACTCCTAGCTGGTAATGGGACATGTTAATGGAAGCTACGAAGCCCGAGACCCAACGATGGTGTCATACCTAATGGAGGCAAAGTGACTCGCCCATCGATTCAACCGCCTTTTAGTCACCAGAATACCTCAGCCGTAGAACACACGGGCTGATGCGCTGGCCAGATCAGCCTCCACTCGTGGCCTAAGGTCGGCCCCAACTATTGATTCCATAGCGGTCCCGACAATAGCGACTCACGAGGTCACCGAAACGAGTTCATCACTGAGCTGGATGGAGGAGATCCTCTGATACAAAGCAGGGGGAGGGGAGCCCGACGACCCAGTGGCTATGAGACGGTTAAGGCGAACTCAAGCCTAGTACTGCATCATTGGTAGAAAGTTATACCGAAGGGCCTTCTCTCAACCCCTCCTATGTTGCCTTGCGCCATCAGAAGCTAAGGTGGTCCTCACCAAGCTTCATGAGGGGATTTGTGGGGAGCACATCGGGAGACGAACCTTAGCTTTCAAAACCCTTCGGCAAGGATATTACTGGCCAACCATGTGCTAGGACGCCATGTCATACGTGCAGCAGTGCCCACAATGCCAGCGGCACACCCGACTACCGCACCAACCAACCGTTCCCCTTACTCCGATGGACATGGCCTGGCCCTTTGCCCAATGGGGCCTCGAACTCCTTGGACCCTTCCCTCCAGCATCGGGTCAGCGATGCTTTCTCATAGTCGGGGTCAACTACTTCATGAAGTGGGTGGAAGCCAAACCCTTGGCCTCCATTACCGAGAAGCAAGTCCAGAGCTTCACGTGGAATAATATCATCACCCGGTTCGAGATCCCGAAAGCTATCATCACCAACAACAGAACTCAATTCAACAACACTAAGTTCAAGGCCTATTGCCAGTCGTACGGGATCCAGTTGAAGTTTAGCTCAGTCGCGCACCCCCAAACTAACGGCCAAACTGAGGTGATGAACCGGGCGATTATGGAAGGCCTCAAGAGGAGAATCTTAGGCGCATATGGTGCCTAGGTGGACGAGCTTCCTAGCATCCTGTGGGCAATGCAAATAACTCCCAAAACCGCCTCGGGGGAGTCTCCGTTCAGCCTGGCATTCGAGACCGAGGCGATCCTGCCGCCCGAAACGTTATTCCCGACCCTGCGCACCTCTAATTACGAGCAAGGAGACTCCGAGGAGGGGCTCCGAGCAAACCTAGATCTCCTTGAGGAAGGGAGAGCTAAGGCACATCTGTGTATCTTGTCATATAAGAAGGTGGCAGCTCAAATTTACAACCGACGGGTCCGCCCGTGCCCGATCAAGATCAGGGACCTCGTCCTCCGAAGAGCAGAAGTGAGCGACACGACCCGAGCAAGGGGAACGGATTTGTGACCGGCTTTCTTCCAGCTCGGTCTGGTGGTCTCGACATCCTAGGAGAGGGTCAGTAGCTCATCATCTAGTGAACGGATTTGTGACCGGCTTTCTTCCAGCTCAGTCTTCAAACGAGCCACCTCCTCACCCAGTGTCGTGGCGCGCTCTTCGGCCATGGAAATAGCCTCTAGACCCCCCTTGTCTCATAGCTCCAGGATCTCCAATCGGAGGGTGGTGTTGATCTCCAACTGGCGCCCGATCACCCGCCCGGCGTCGAGGACCCAGTCGATCAACGCCATACCGTAGTGCTGGCTCTGCATGAGGATCGATGTCAGCACCCAAGAAAGAGGGGATTGAGTAGGAGAAGGAAGCCATTACTTACCCAAATGAGCGACTTGGCTGCCCGCTCTACCAGCACTTCAGAAGTGGAGCTGTAGAGGTCCTTGGCTAGGCCTGGGTGCAACGCCCCTCAAACGAACTCTTGAGCGGTTAGCCCATTGCCCCAGAGACGACTGTCGGCCTTGAGAGTCAACCACCGAGCGGCATAAGGGGCCCCAGGCTCCCCGGCCAGAAGATCGGTCATACGCTGGGCTTGGTACTGCCCACCCTCAGCCCAGGAATAGATGCGGCACAGTTCCCATACCGACAAGGGGCACGTCGACGCCCTCTTGGAAGGGTCGCTGCCGGATGACCCGGTCGACCCTTTCCCCTTCACACTTCCTGAACCCTCCCCCTGGGCTATAGCCCTGGGCGATTCCAGGGAGGCGCTCGAGCAGGTGGCCCGGCTTACAGGCATCTTCCGAGCCACCATCTTTATCTTCTTAAGAGGGCGCTCCGATGCCGGTGATGCCGACACCCTCTTCGGCGTGCCCTCCAACGGGACAACCCCACCTCCAGAGCCCTCCCCATCCCGAGACGAGGGCTCGACGGCCTTGGCGCTAGCCGTCTTCTTCATCGATCTCAGATCCACCATTTCTACAAAATAGGCAGCAGTTAAATGGTTTGGGATGAGCGAACAATCCATTATATATGAATGGCCATACCCCCGGTGGTGGGGCTCAGCTCCGCTTCGACCTTCCACTCCTCGATCATTTCCTTAATTGCCCGAGAAGAGGACAGGATACCCCTTAGACGATCCACGGCCGCTGCGTCTCCAGCAGAAGGCGACGGGAGGGCGTTATCGATGGTCCGAAAAGCCCACTTGGTGCTGAAGCCCCACTCTTGATCACAACTAATATAGAAGAAATGCCTCTTCCAACCTTTGTTGTTGGAGGGCGCACCACTGATCTTAAAACCGCTGTGGGCGGTCAAGTAATACCTGCCTAGTCCCCTGCCTAAGTGGAAACAAGCCAGAAAGAGGGGTCGAGACGGTTCGATCCCAGCCCCTCGACACTCCCAGATGAAAGCCACCAAGTAGCGCCAGGAGTTTGGCAACACCTGGGAGGGGGAGATCCTCCAAAAGTGAAGATAATCCCTAATAACAAGGTGCACCAAGAACCACAGCCCCGCCTCGGGTGCCCCCACGGTTAACCCGAATCCGTCAGGAAACTGGTCGTACAGCTGCTGCCCAGGCTAAGGGGCGTGCAGGCCGTAACGCTCCGGGATGCGGTAGCGATCCCGGAGCACTTTCAAAAGGTCCTCGGTCACCACCGAGTCAATGTCATGCCATAACTTGAGGGCCTCAAGTACAACTGAACCCTTTAAGGCCTTTGAGGAAGCGCTACCCGAAGACACACTCACTACCTCATCCCGGGAATTTGCAGAGGGGGAAGGAGAAGGAGAAGGAGAAGGAGAGGGAGACGAGGACGAAAATGAAGACAAAGACAAAAACGAAGACGAAGACGGAGACATCCTGACCTCAAAGTTGCGAGGAAGAAGCCCGGGGTCCGGGGCGAGGGATTGAAGCAAGGAGAACGGCGGAGTTGCAAGAAAGAGCCGAAGTGCGGAATGAAAGACTGATGGCGAAGGTGATGGCAACCGCCCTGTATGGGGATTATAAAAGGCGAGTAACCCACGGCGAGGCGACAATTAGGGCTTCCTGAGGAGAGGAACAGTCGCGGCATTAAAGACTCGTCGCAACCCCTCGGATCCGCTAGATTCGCCTGCCTCGGAACTCCCGCCAGAGGCATCCCATCACCCGAGACCCCCCCACCGAAAGGCCATTCAAAACGAAGTTTCCCGCCAGGCCCCGTGACGCTCCACCCGACCCGCCACATGGCGTAATGGCATTCAGCATTCAGGTATGAATCGGTCCCCAGATTCAATCGGAGCCGAGCTCACCCACTTGGTCCCTAGATTTGATTCAAAGCTGAGCTTACTCGCTCGGTCCCCAGATTCAATCCAGAGCCGAGCTCACTCACTCGGTCCCCAGATTTGATTCGGAGCCGAGCTTAGTCACTCGATCCCCAGATTCAATCCATAGCCGAACTCACCCACTCGGTCCTGAGATTCGATTCGAAGCCAAGCTTCCTCACTCGGTCCCCAAATTCAATCGGAGTTGAGCTCACTCACTCGGTCCCCAGATTCGATTTAGAGCCGAGCTTACTCACTCGATCCCCAGATTTGATTTGGAGCCGAGCTTACTCACTCGATCCCCAGATTTGATTCGGAGCCGAGCTTACTCACTCGGTCCCCAGATTCAATCGGAGCCGAGCTTTCTCACTCAATCCCCAGATTCAATTCGTAGCCGAGCTTACTCACTCGGTCCCCAGATTCAATCCATAGCCGAGATGAGTCACTCAGTCCCTAGGCTCGTTTCCTACCTGGGTCGCTCCCGATCGCTCCCAATTTGTGACTCGTCGGCACTAGAACCAGAACCGGATTTGGTCACTCGGCCCACAAGCCCGATCCATCGCTCAAGCTACACCTCACAGCCAATCTTATTCCTGAGTCACATCTCGGTCGATCTAGCACCCGAATCACCGGCCTAACCCGTTATCCAAGCCGCTTCACGTTGACTCTGATTCGCCCCCCCGATAAGTCTTTATATCAAGCTGCCTCAATTCGCTTGCCGACTTGCAAACTTGGCAACCATAGCTCCGAGCCATACGAAACCCATCATCTAAACTGAGACACATCGGGTTCGCTCCGCGGGTCTTGTCTGGCCGATTTTGACATTTAGGTATTGCCTCATCAGGTCCCCACCGTTCGATCAGCAGGATTAATCCTATCCAAATCACAGGGCACCGCCCCTCTAAAACCGCCCCCCGATGAGTCAAATCCGGCTTCCCCGTGCGAGCAACTAGTACAATCATGTCCTTCAGCCCCAGGCATGTCTCCCGACCCATTAGGGACCCAGTGGCACGCCTTGGAGGGGGGGGAGAAGTGATAAGACATATTTTGACCCCTAGATGAGTCATCACCGATGTCACATGCCACATCCCAACCAATATCAGAATCCAACGCCACACGCCATTAGAACCTCGTGATGCACGTCAAGCCAGGTTCCTTACCAAGACACTATGTGACACGACTATCCCAAGGGCTCAAGGCGGTGCCGTCTGACGCCGCTCAGGCATCCCCCAAGACGCTAGCTCGTCAGAAAAGCCATCCCATCCCACAAGGGTCAGCGGCCACACCGAACTGAGGCGCAACCAATCCTGACACAATAGTATAAAAACCCTTGACCGACACCCAGCCAAAGGAGAAAAAAAAAAACACGATATCAAATACTCCACTGATTTGCTCGTCGGAGGGGCCAAAGTCGGGAAGCACTCGACGAAGGCCATTTTGCAGGAAGGCGGACACCCCCGAGCGATGAGCATCTCGACCCAAGAGATACCTTCCATCGCACAAAGGAGAGCAGTGAACCGGCCCGGATCCCGACCAACACCGACCAACATTCCTTCCCGAAGGCGCGGCCACCTCATCATCATACTCACCCCGCAAGAAACTCCCAATATCGACCTACGGACCTAACCGTGTTGACTCATCAGTCACGTTACTTTTGTTCACTAACACCATCCTATTTCACTCGAGCTACTTTAATATCATAATATCATGTACAACAGTACAAAAACATATAGTGCATTTCTTTTTTAAATCAGTGCTTTGCTCACGGACAAAGCACATGTTGAATATATGATTAAAATCACTAAGATGTCTTTTTGGGATTTCAGTTGTGGGGTTCTAAGTCACAACTCGAAACTGATGTACTAAATGACCACTTATAGTCCACATTCGAGATCATGAACAAAAATTAACATGATATATTTGCATACTATCAGTTTTGACTACTTATGTTTCCCTGAAAAGAGATCAACAGCGGGAAAATATCTATCTAACCAACCTTAACAGCTAGGATATGCTGTGAATTATTCTTCTTCTTGTATTAAGTCTGTTCTCAATCTTTCTAATAGAAAAAGAAGAATATTAGAATATCACAATGAATCAAGGTTTTTGAAGTAATTCAATTACAAGACTGAATCATTAAGGAGAGAATAACGTCATAAAGACAGCATTCCTCATTAACCACTTATACCATAAATCCCATGTACAACTGCAGTCATCAAATATCTTCAACACTCTTGCATTTGTTTGAGAATTTCAATGGCTGGAGAAAGAATATCACTTACCAGACATCATCTGGGTTTGTTGTTTCACATATATTTACTCCAATTTCATCTTGCCTCTGAGTGCAGGATTCAGCATTTATTCTCTTCCTCCAAATGGCAAATTCAGCCGTCTCATAGATCTTCTCCCAACAAAGAAGTTCGGCGATTTCCTCGATCTTCCGCTGTTCTTCCTCAAAATCGTCCTTTGTGCGCTTCCAGACCTGATAGTTAACTTTCCAGTTGATTGGGGGACCTGAGAGCACCCAATAACCACCAGGTCTGAGAATCCTATCCACCTCCATCATGTAAACTCCATCTGAAGAGAAAGAAGACCAAAAACAAAGTGTAAGAAAAAGGATCAGAATCAATTAGAGAACGGAGCTTTTTGCAAAGAAATCAAGAACAAATGAATGAACTTGACAAATAAACAGATTTAATGTAACTAATTCTAACCATTTGCACCCCATGGAATCAAGCACCTTGAACAGTGAGCCATGTCAAATGCTCTAGATGGGTATGGAAGTTCAATTGATCCAAGAACACCGATAACTGCAGGAACACCTCGTTCCAGTGCAAACTGTACCTGTGCCTCATGTGAGTCCCTTGGTGCAAACGACATGGCTAATACATTCCTTTTAAATAAATAAGCACCCCAACTGGCGACCTGAAAAAATATATATCACCAACACAGTCAAAATCAAAGCAAAGGCCAAAAATACTAGCTTCATCCTTGTCCCTCTAAACAAAAGTTTAAATTATAAGAACAAAAGGGTTGAAGATGAGCTGAGAGCAGATATATAAACAGAGATGTTCCATACCCCACAACCAGTGTCTAGTGCAGTTCTGACAGTCCCATTATCAATTGGAATGACAGAGGCAAGTTGGTCAATGTATTTATCTGCACCTTGAGGGAATTGAGTCCCACCGCCAGGAAACCTGAACACATTACCCTCATAATGAACCCAGTTCTGAACAGCCTTCTCAACAGTCAAGCTCTTGTAAGGGACATTAGCATAGGGAACATAATCACGGCTCTTAGGCCATGGGAAAGGTGCCACATAACCCTTGGGGGCAGGTATAAGACAATACAGTTTCTCCTCATCAGATGGGCAATGCCTCTCTCTGTATATCATGTTGTCTCGAGGGTAGGTCATCGCTCGATTTTGATCATGGCAAGGAGTGTAATCGGTGTAACGATCATCACAAGGCTCAAATGTTTTTGCTTCCGAATCACCAAGATCGCTCAGGCTGCCTAACCCACTGTGATGGGTCTCGAAATTTAGATTTTGAATGTCCGTGCATGCTGTCTGCTTAGTAATTTGTAGAGCGATACTGTCCCCCTTCCCGAAACCACTCCGTTGCCACGCACCCAAAACATAGAAGAAGCAACAGAGACCGATCACAACAATTAAGGATAATGAGTTCCTAGTCCATCCCTCACCATGATTTATCTTTGGAGCCATGGTGTGCGCCTGAAAGATTTCCTAAGCTGTATATAAACAATACAAGTTCCACTTCATTAATCAAGTTGTTCTAAGTTTGTAGTTCTAAGTAACAACAAACAACAGAGACATCAATCTTGACGAAATACATAATTCACAGAAAAAGCAGATGTGAGAAATCAAGTCACCTACCTTAAAAAAGTAAAAGATTTTACTACCATCAAGTATTAACGTAGCTTTCAAGCAACAGATTACACGACCAACATGAAATTAATGGCATTTAATATCTCTAGACTGGCATATGACAAGTATTTATAAAGCCTGGATCTCAAATATGTGTTTCTTATCTATTGAGACTGCAGCATTCTACTAAACTCTAGCCTTCCTAATCGAGAAGAAACAACATATATAAACTCCGATTGGTACCAAACATACCCTTTTTCTTGAATAAGGTAAACAAGCAAGAACAACCTGTTCTACATCTTTAAGAAAAGAGTGATTAAATATTTCTCGTTTATGCCAAAATCCTCAAAGTTAGCAATGTCATTCATCTTGAATGGAATCCGCAAGTGTCTATGCATTAAGCTCTGAAAACCTCGATTAGAAAGCTCAAGTTCGAGCCACCTCGGCCATCAGTGCAAAAGAATAAGCACAAATTGAGCAAGAAAACAAACGACTGACTCACCGATCCAAAAGGCAACAAAAGAAGAGGATCTCGAGCAACCAAGGAGCCCTAAAGAGACCTCTTCTCCTTCATCCACCCACCCACCCACCCGACGTTAAAGCCCTATGATTCGATCGAAACCAACATCGGGATTCGACATAATCCTCTTCTTGGATTCAATTTTCGAAACCCAAAAAAAATAAAAGGAAAACACAAGAAGAATCGCCCGTCCACATCTCTCCGATATCTCCGTTGGTCGTCCTCGCGACTTCCTCGACGAGTCTCCCCAGTGCCCATCACCGCTACATCCCGCATATAAGTTTGATGAGGACAATCAACATCCGTCCATCTACACGCCCGACGCTCTCGGAGTTCACATATGACCGTATATCACAGTTCGCATAGTGATCATATGCGATTTGTCCGTAGAAACTTTCATTATGGCCCACCAATATTCCACCAACGGAACGGGCGTAAAGATCTTTGCGCCCGTTTTATCCTGCAATAGAACAAACAACTCCTCGTACTGGATCAGCTGTATCTCCTGGGGCACCGTACAAACTTCTCTATTACTATTATCGAAACCACGAATCTCGTAGGCATGTATTTAATTCGTGCCGCTTGCTGTTCGAGGTGGAACAGCTCATCGTCGAAGAGAGCCTTAAGCATTGATCGGTGACGACACTTCTTTTCCTTTGCCGTAAGGATCGGACATCCTTCCCAAGCCAGAAAACAACATAAACTCCACTGAATCAGTGCCACGTATACACCGCTTCCTATTATATGCTGGGTTTGAGATTCTCTCTCTCTCGCGAACAGGTATACTTGGCATCGCAAGTCAGGAGTCTTATCCTTCGACCAGTGAAGAATGCATGGAGTAGTACCAAACAAAACCCACGTTGCATGCATGGATTAGTACGTAAAAGCAACTCCTCTACGTGATGTGATGATGAATCCATCAAGTTCCATTTTAAGGTTTGCTATCTCGATTGACCTGCACATGGTCGTAGGAGAGAGACGATGGAAACAACACCATGCTCGTCCATGACAGAGGACATGATATAGCTGCTGGTTCTTTCAGTGAAGCTTCCTTTCTAATAACAGTACGGTGCAGTGAATTGAGCAGCTGTAGTTACATCCTCATCCCTGCCATCAGCCAGCTTAGATTCTAATACTCCTATTTAGTCTCACATCGGATATGGTCATCGGGTGAACAGTGAAGTCAGACTAATTGATTCCTTTGCCCTTCCTTCCACCCTTCTTCTTCTTCACGTACGTCTGGTGACGAAAGAGCCTTGTCTTCTTTGTTCTGCACACCAAGGCCTGGGCTGCAATATATGGAGTGTGGCTTCTGTACAGCATTCAACTCACTTGATTTCTAAAATATTTTAATTAAAATAAATATAAAATAATAATTTTATATTTGTTATATTTTTAAATTTTTAATTATTTTATAATTTAAGAATCAATCATCATCATCATATATACGCATAATTTGAGAGTATAATTTAGAAAAATATTTCTCTCAAATCTGTATAACTATATATTACCTTAATGAATGAAATCATCCTCATTCAGGACAAAATTTTCATGGTACGAGGGCTCCCTTGCTTCCAAGGAAGGTTTCCTCTCCTATTTCCAATTGTAAGTGATCAGTTTCCTTGTCAAAGCTTCATCGTTGATGATGACTCCTTCATCACTGATTTGTCCAGGTGACACTGACTCCCACTGCCTCATTCTTGCTAATCTGCTCGACATTAGTGATTCCTCTTACTACCTGCACCTTCTCCCCATTGGTGATTTCTCCTCACTAATCCATAGTCACTCCTGTAGTGCCTCCTCCCAATAGTGCTTTCTCCTTACTACTATGGCAATAGCAGTCTGTTCTGCTCTTACTCTAACACCTGCACGATTGAAGTTGAAAGCTGCATCCCTCCTTACGTGATTCTTCCTCGCATGATCTCCCCTTATGATCTCTCACTGCAACCGATATATTCCAAATTGCTTCACAATGACTACATTCCTTCGATCAAATTTGATCAAATCAGAAGATAAACAACAAAGACCACTTCATCAAATCTAATTTGGTTGATCACTTTATCTATATCAGATCTGCTCCACCTCATCAATTGTTGAGATTTGATTCATAGTTATCTATCTAGATTGTTATTATGATTTAGTGATTACAGGACAATTTAAATAACCATCTCAATCATGATCTAATAGTTATAGGGTGATTTCAATAACTACCTTGATCTAGTAGTTATAGGGTGGTTGTCACTAGGTCCTATAAATAGGACCGTAGTTCATCTAGCAATATAGACATAGAGAAAGAGATAGATAGATAGAGAGTCTGTATGCACTTGGTATCTTGTAAGTGTTCCTCCTGCTTTTAATACTACATCAGTTTTCTTGAGTCGAAATGATTCTTTTTACTCGTATCGTAGTATTCTGTTTTTCCTTGCTCCTCCATCCCCAACATTTGTGGTATCAGAGCCTAGTTTCAATCTGAACGGGGCATTATGGCTTTCAATGGCAATTCCATGTCTCAACTCCTTATCCCCATCTTCTCAAGCAAAAGTTATGAATTTTGGAGTATCAAGATGAAGACTCTATTCAAGTCTCAAGATCTTTGGGACTTAATAGAGAATGGATATGCAGATCCAGATGACAAAATCAGGCTGAGGGAGAATAGAAAGAAGGATTCAAAGGCATTGTTCTTCATTCAACAAGCTATACATGAGACTGTTGAATCTCGGATTTTGATGATATAATCAATTGGTGGGTTAATTGATCTAATCCATATTATTGAGTTAAGTGTGCAGGATTAACTACGATAACCAGAAAACATAAAGCAAGGATACCAGAGTCAAGTTCGATGGACGTTTAAGAGTCCGAAGAATCATCGGAGATGCTGCCGGAACCAACCGAGAAGAAATCGGGAACCTGTCGGAATTTTCGGAAGTTCGCCGAAGAGATTGTCGGAGGTTCACGAAAATCACCGAGAAGGCTCGGCCACTCGTTAAAGTTATCACAAGTTCGGGAGCTTGATGGGAGTCCGTCGGAAGAAGTTCATCGGAAAGCTCGCCGGAACAAGACTCGACATTCGCGGTTGAAAATTTGCTTAGGATGTGTTTTGTTACGTAGTTCACTTGTAATTAAGATTAGGATTAAGAGATAATCCTATATCCTGGTTAGGGGTCAACTGGGCCCAAAGTCAGATTTGGTTTGGGCTAAAATTAAGCCAAACCAGTGAACCGGAGAGCCAGGCGGTGGCACCGCCCAGCACCCGAGAGTTGGGCGGTGACACCTCCTGGGCTGGGCGGTTGCACCGTCCACCACCCGAGCACTGGGCGGTGGCACCGCTTGGCTGGGCGGTGGCACCACCAGTATCGGGAACATAAGAGAATTCAAATTTTTTGGAGCCCAAATTTGAATCCTCTTGAGGCCTATAAATACCCCTCAAGTCTCAGTTGAGAATAACTCTTTGAGCAGCAAGTGATTGAGAGAAAAGTCTTAGAAGAGTCTTTGCCTTTCTTGTTTTCAATTTGCTAGAGAGTTCTCCTCCTTCTTTCTTGCTGAAAATTTGTAAGAGGTTGAACTACTTGTAAAAGGTTGTAAGAGGGGCATTTGCCCTTCCATTTCAAGAGATTTGCTAGTGGAAGGT
The DNA here is from genome assembly GCF_036884655.1 of Musa acuminata AAA Group. Classification (NCBI taxonomy): domain Eukaryota; kingdom Viridiplantae; phylum Streptophyta; class Magnoliopsida; order Zingiberales; family Musaceae; genus Musa; species Musa acuminata. Next base: position 37,851,993 of record NC_088334.1, read on the forward strand.
GGGAGCCTCATCAAAGAGGGGCCTCGCAAGTAGATGTAGGTCATTTGACCGAACCACTCTAAAATCGGCGTGATCTCTGGTTTGCATTTCGTTATTGCTATTTACATTACTGCAAACCTTCTTACATGCTTTAGTTCCTTATTACCTTTGCTGCGCAACTTTAAGAATACGCTTTTAAGTTAAGCTTTTCAAGTTCCGTTCTTATCGTATGAAAGATTTATCGAAACCAACGTTTTAATCCGCTGCACTAATTCACCCCCCCCTCTTAGTGCCGCTCCGATCCTAACAATTGGTATCAGAGCAAGGTTATCTCTCATATTTGGTTTAATATCCAAGAGAGATGGCTTACTCCAGCATGCAAGAGGTCCATTCTATTGCACGACCACCTTTGTTTAATGGGTCGGATTACACATATTGGAAGACTCGCATGAGGATCTTCCTCATTTCTATGGACTTTGAGCTTTGGTCTATTGTTGAGAATGGATTTCAAAAATCTTCTCTTCCGATGAGCGAATGGAATGAATCGGAAAAAAAAGTTTTTACTTTAAATACAAAGGCTATGAATGTCTTGTTTTGTGCACTAGATAAAAATGAATTTAATCGCGTTTCAATTTGTGATTCAGCTTTTGATATTTGGAGAACTCTTGAAGTCACTCATGAAGGCACTAGCCGAGTGAAAGAGTCCAAAATTAACATCCTTGTGCACTCTTACAAACTTTTTCGAATGAAACCAAGTGAGTCCATCGGAGACATGTACACCCGGTTCACGGATGTCATCAATGGACTCAAAGCTCTTGGTAAAGGTTTTACTAACTTTGAACTAGTAACTAAAATCTTAAGATCTCTCCCAAAAAGTTAGAATCCAAAAGTTACGGCCATTCAAGAGGCCAAAGACCTTAAAACATTCCCTCTTGAAGAACTCATTGGGTCTTTAATGACCTACAAAATGACATGTCAAGCTCATGACGAGCTCGAGAACCCCCTTCCAAAGAACAGGAAGGATATGGCACTCACATCACAAGAAGATCACTTGAAAGGAACATCAAGTGATAAGGACAGTGACAATGACATTACACTTTTGACTCAAAAATTTAAAAAATATTTAAGAAAGAACAAATTTAAAAATAATACAAAAAATAAATTCGAACACAAGAAGGACCAAGTAATTTGCTATGAGTGCAAGAAACCGGGACACTACAAGAATGATTGTCCACAAGCCAAAAAGAAAGCATCAAAGAAGAAAGCGCTCAAGGTAACATGGGATGATTCAAGCACGTCCGAAGAAGAAGAGTCCAACACCGAGCAAGTTGCTCATTACGCCCTAATGGCCTTCGAAGAAGAGGTAACAGATATAATTAATGCATATTTACCTTATCATGAATTATTAAATGCCTTCCATGAGTTATTTGATGAATGTAAGACAATTAGTAGAAAATATAAATTACTAAAAAAGGAGCATGATAGTTTTACTTATGATTTTGATAAATTAAAAACTGAATATCATGATAGTCTAGCTCCATGTGCTAAATGCCATGATCTAGAAACTCTCCAAAATGAGAACTTGGTACTTAAGGACACCTTGAAAAAATTCGAGGTCGGTAGCAAGTCCTTAAACATGATCCTTACAAATAAGGGTCACGTTCCTAAAAGGAGTGGAATCGGATTTGTGAGAAGTACTCACCAAAATCCAACCACCTTCATTAAAGGTCCTATCTTACATGTTCAACACCAAAGCAATTGCAACTTTTGTTGCAAATATGGACATATAACTTACTAATGTCCATTCAAGAAAATTAGTCCGAACAAATTGATTTGGGTTCCTAAAGGAACCATGATCAAGTCTATGCAACATGATAAACAAGTTAGGTTAGTTTTTGAGGCACCCAAAAGTAAATGGGTACCTAAAAATAATTCCTTCTTGTAGAAACATACACCATCACATGCTAGGAGCAAGAGATGGTATCTTGATAGTGGATGCTCAAGGCATATGACCAGAGATCCATCCCAATTCTCCAAGCTCACTAGCATGGACGAAGGCTATGTCATCTTCGAAGACAACAACAAAGGCAAAATCATTGGCAAGGGAACCATAGGTAACAAATCAAGTTTTTCTATTGATGATGTGTTACTAGTTGATGGATTGAAATATAATTTGTTGAGCATTAGTCAATTATGTGATAAAGGTTATATCGTTAGATTTGAATCAAATATATGCATTATTGAAAAACCAAATCATAACATGACTATGATTACTTTAAAACAAAATAATGTCTATACCATCAATCTTAATGAACTAAGTAATGAAATGTGTTTCTCCGCCGTAAATGATGATGCTTGGCTTTGGCATAGGAGATTAGGCCATGCAAGCATGAAAACAATATCTAAAATCTCATCTCAAGAATTAGTACGAGGGATTCCGAATATGAAGTTTATTAAGGATAAGGTATGTGATACATGTCAACTAGGCAAACAAATAAAAATAAGCTTCAAACCAAAAAATCAAATTAGCATCACTAGACCGTTACAATTGATCCATTTGGACTTATTTGGACCAATTGATACAACAAGTCTAGGTGGAAGCAAATATGCTTTTGTGATTGTGGATGACTACTCTAGATACACTTGGACCTATTTCTTAGTCCACAAAAGTGATTGCTTCAAGTGCTTCTCTAAATTTTGTAAACTCACTCAAAACGAAAAAGGTTTCATGATTTTATCAATTCGGAGTGATCACGGTGGCGAATTTCAAAACCGTGACTTTCAAAAATTTTGTGAAGTTAATGGATACAATCACAACTTCTCCACTCCGAGGAATCCCCAACAAAATGGAGTAGTTGAAAGAAAAAAAAGAAACCTACAAGAAATGGCAAGAACTATGTTAAATGAACATAGTTTACCTAAGTATTTTTGGGCCGAAGCCGTAAATACGACTTGCTACATCATGAATAGAGTCCTAATAAGACCATCCTTATCAAAAACTCCCTATGAATTGTGGAATAACAAAAAACCAAATATTTCCTATTTTAAAGTTTTCGGTTGTAAATGCTTTATTTTGAATGAAAGGGATGTCTTAGGAAAATTTGATGCTAAATCCGATGAAGGCATCTTTCTTGGTTACTCTTCCATTTCTAAGGCTTTTCGGGTTTTTAACAAAAGAACCTTAGTAATAGAAGAGTCTATTCATATAGTTTTTAATGAAATTTTTGATTTAAAGAAAAATGATTTTGATGATGATCTTGGTTTTGATAATTTGAATTTAAATGAACCCCCTCCTCAAAATAGCCATTTGAATGCATCTTCTTCCGAAATTTCTTTACCCAAAGAATGGAAGTATGTAGATGCTCATTCAAAGGAGCTAATTATAGGAGATACAACAAAAGGGGTTCAAACTCGTTCTTCTTTCAAGAATTTTTGTGCTAACGCCGCTTTCCTTTCTCAAATTGAACCTAAATGCATTGACGAAGCCTTAAAAGATGATTTTTGGGTCATTGCAATGCAAGAAGAATTGAACCAATTTGAAAGGAATGAGGTATGGAAGCTTGTTCCTAGACCAAGTGACCACTTAGTCATAGGTACTAAGTGGGTCTTTAGAAACAAGCAAGACGAAAATGGTATCGTGGTTAGAAACAAGGCTAGATTAGTGGCCAAAGGTTTCAACCAAGAAGAAGGTATCGATTACAAAGAAACCTTCGCTCCCGTGGCTCGATTAGAAGCCATAAGGATGCTCCTTGCCTATGCTAGTAGTAATAATTTTAAACTATTTCAAATGGATGTCAAATGTGCTTTCTTGAATGGTTTTATTTCCGAAGAAGTATATGTCGAACAACCTCCTGGATTTAAAAATTCTCTTCTTCCTAATCATGTATTCAAATTGACTAAAGCTCTCTATAGCTTGAAACAAGCTCCTAGAGCTTGGTATGAAAGGCTTAGTTCCTTTCTTATTTTAAATAATTTTACCAAAGGCAATGTTGATACTACATTATTTATTAAATATTTTGAAAATAATTTTCTTATTGTACAAATTTATGTTGACGATATTATTTTTGGCTCTTCGGATGAATCACTATGTGAATCATTTGCCAAATGTATGAGTCATGAATTTGAAATGAGTTTAATGGGTGAATTAACTTTCTTTTTAGGATTACAAATCAAACAACTTAGTGATGGTATATTTCTTAACCAATCCAAATATACATTAGAATTGTTAAAACGATTTAACATGGATAATTCAAAAGCAATAAACACCCCTATGAGTACTGCGACTAAGTTAGATATGGATGAAAATAGTGAAAATTTCGATCAAAAAACATATAGGGGAATGATAGGTAGTCTACTCTACCTCACCGCGACTAGACCAGATATTATGTTTAGTATAGGACTTTGCGCTAGGTTTCAATCTAATCCTAAATTATCTCATCTTAAGAGTGTTAAAAGAATACTTAGGTATCTTAAAGGAACTCCAAATTTAGGATTGTGGTATCCAAAATCTGAAAAATTCGATCTAATAGCTTATGCAGATGCCGATTTTGGCGGATGCAGGATAGATAGAAAAAGTACATCTGGAACATGCCAATTTTTAGGACATGCACTTGTTTCTTGGACTTCCAAGAAACAAAATTCAGTTGCACTATTTACGGCGGAAGCCGAATACATTGCTACAAGTGCATGTTGTGCACAAGTTCTTTGGATGAAAAATATATTAAAAGACTATGGAATTCACTTTAAAAACATTCCCATAAAATGTGATAATACTAGTGCCATATGTCTTACTAAAAATCCAATTCAACACTCTAGAACTAAGCACATCGACATTAGATATCATTTCATACGCGATCACATCCTTAACAATGATGTTGTATTAGAATTTATTGACACAAAGCATCAATTAGCAGATATTTTTACAAAAGCCTTAAATGAAGACCAATTTGAATTTATCCGAAGGGAATTAGGCATGTTAAATTGTCCCTAAAATGAGCTTCACGAAAAATGACTCGTCCTTTTCCTTTCTTTTGTGAATTTGATTTCTTCCTTCTTCTTCAATTCAAAATGATCCATTAAAGTATAACTTATTATCTTGAGGGAAAAAGCTAAACAAAAGGGAGGAAGAAAAATTTTTTTTTTTTGCTTTCCTCCATGGGATGCCAGCGGTGGCACCGCCAGATCCGGCGGTAGCACCGCCTGAACGCTCGGGCGCCAGGCGGTGACACCGCTCGGTTTGGTGGTGGCACCAACCGAGCGACCCTTATTAACCCGAGGGGTTAGGGCCGGCGGTGACACCACCCCCAACCCGAAGAAAAAGCTCTCAAAGCCCTCTCCCATTCCCCCTAACCCTCATTCTAACTCTTAGAAGCATTGGAGAAGGATTCTTGGTGGTCCAAGCTCTCCATCTCTCAACCTAATCTCCATAAGGTAACACTTGAAATCCCTCTTTTCTTTTCTCTTTCCCTTGCTTATTTTTCACAATTTCATCATCATCTTGTTTAGATAATGGCTCCTAAGAGATCAAAAGGAAAAAGGATTGAAGGAGATTCATATGACCATGATCTTTTTAGATCAAAAGAGGTAGCCCTTAGCTTTCCGAAATTTGAAACACGATGTATCCATAAGGGAAAATACGTTGATCTGGATGAACTAGAGGACTTAGAACCCATTAGGTGGTTTGCACACCTAGAAGCTCTACCTCTACTACAAATAGATGAATCAATCTATCCGCGGTTAATTAGATTGTTCTATGCCAACCTATATGAGGACAACGATAGCCTAAGCACTTACCTTCTAGGAACACCCATTAGAATATTTGACAGCACTATTTGTGAGCTAATTGGCATAACTGAAAAAGATAGGGGATGCTATTTTAAAAGTAAATGGGACGTCAACACAATAGGAGCAACCTATACCGAAGCCGCAGAAACAATTTTTGCAAATCCAAACCTTGGCTTCCTACCCAAGAGCTGTGAACACTTACTGCCTTTCAACTCTAAAATTCTTCATCACATTATCACAAGTATCATATTTCCCAAACAATTTCATCTTGACAAAATAAGTCAAATAGAGATAAGTACCATGTATTGGATTGTGACCAGTCAGCATAATTGTTTTGGGTACTCAATTCGGCAACACATGCAGAATATTATGGCTAAAGATACTATGTTGCCATATGGGAGGTTAATCACTAGATTTCTTCATTCCTATGACATTTGCATCCCACCCGATGAAGAATCTATTCAAAATGATCGATATAACATAATAAATAAAAACCTACTGAAAAGACTGAGGTGCACATTTAGCAATGGCATATGGGTTAGGCAGCCTAGAAGGACTAATCCAATTCCTCCACCAATAGAATACCCCGAAACACCAATTCTTATGGGAAATGAATCTCCTCCTCCTAGTCCCTTTGGCGCAGCACCTTCAGCTCCTGTTTCCTCCTCTGAAGATCTCATTATGGCGGAACTGTCTCAGATCAAATTCCAGCAAGATCAACTCAAATCACAGCAAGAACAAATTCAAAATCAACAAGTTGAAATTTTGAAGACACTACGACAAATGAATGAAAAAATAGATATCATGTATCAGCACTGTGGATTACCTCCTAAATATTAAATTGATGTATCTTTTTATTCTGTTCTGTTTACTTTTAACAACAAGTTCAAAGTTTATCATCGCTTGAACGATAACTGATACTTCCTTTTAGATAACTACTGTTTTGATCTGCATAAATGATGATTTCTTTTGGATAAACTATTTTTGGCAAATTTGAATGATGAATTTTGTTTACTATTAAATGCTAAACTTTTTTAATGATTCAATGATCATTTTTAGCGAATTCAATGATTATCAATTAGCTGGCTTGTCTCTTTTTGTTGATGACAAAGGGGGAGAAGTGATAACTAAGTGATGACTTACACCATATCGATAGCATAACTTATATGAATTACAAAAACTTGTGTGACTTATATGCCTTGCAAAATCCTTGAAAATATCACAAGATTGAGTGATCATATTGAAAGCATGCCTTACACCTATATCATGAAATTTATATTAAAAATCTTTATCTTCTGTCGTAGTAAAATTCATCCCTTATCATTTAACTTATGATTTTCATCGAAGTTTCGTACTTACTATTGTTTAATGAGGATTACGATAAGCTCTACGGTTAGAACTTATCGGGTTATGCTTGAATCCAATGGGATGGAATTTAAGTGTTTTTATCTTCTCATAATATGGCATATAGATAGGGGGAGTTATGTTTAACTCCGTCATCAATTGATTGTCATCATCAAAAAGGGGGAGATTGTTGAATCTCGGATTTTGATGATATAATCAATTGGTGGGTTAATTGATCTAATCCATATTATTGAGTTAAGTGTGCAGGATTAACTATGATAACCAGAAAACATAAAGCAAGGATACCGGAGTCAAGTTCGATGGACGTTTAAGAGTCCGAAGAATCATCGGAGATGTTGCCGGAACCAACCGAGAAGAAATCGGGAACCTGTCAGAATTTTCGGAAGTTCGCCGAAGAGATTGTCGGAGGTTCACGGAAATCACCAAGAAGGCTCGGCTACTCGTTAAAGTCATCACAAGTTCGGGAGCTTGATGGGAGTCCGTCGGAAGAAGTTCGTCGGAAAGCTCGCCAGAACAAGACTCGACGTTCGTGGTTGAAAACTTGCTTAGGATGTGTTTTGTTATGTAGTTCACTTGTAATTAGGATTAGGATTAAGAGATAATCCTATATCCTGGTTAGGGGCCAACTGGGCCCAAAGTCAGATTTGGTTTGGGCTAAAATTAAGCCAAACCAGTGAACCGGAGAGCCAGGCGGTGGCACCGCCTGGCTGGGCGGTGACACCTCCTGGGCTGGGCGGTTGCACCATCCACCACCCGAGCACTGGGCGGTGGCACCGCCAGCATCGGGAACATAAGAGAATTCAAATTTTTTGGAGCACAAATTTGAATCCTCTTGAGGCCTATAAATACCCCTCAAGTCTCAGCTGAGAATACAACTCTTTGAGCAGCAAGTGATTGAGAGAAAAGTCTTAGAAGAGTCTTTGCCTTTCTTGTTTTCAATTTGCTAGAGAGTTCTCCTCCTTCTTTCTTGCTGAAAATTTGTAAGAGGTTAAACTGCTTGTAAAATGTTGTAAGAGGGGTATTTGCCCTTCCATTTCAAGAGATTTGCTAGTGGAAGGTGGGAGCCTCATCGTAGAGGGGTCTCGCAAGTGGATGTAGGTCATTTGACCGAACCACTCTAAAATCGGCGTGATCTCTGGTTTGCATTTCGTTATTGCTATTTACATTACTGCAAACCTTCTTACATGCTTTAGTTCCTTATTACCTTTGCTGCGCAACTTTAAGAATACGCTTTCAAGTTAAGCTTTTCAAGTTCCGTTCTTATCGTACGAAAGATTTGTCGAAACTAACGTTTTAATCCGCTGCACTAATTCACCCCCCCCTCTTAGTGCCGCTCCGATCCTAACAGAGACGATCTTCTTAAGAATTGCAGCAGCGACAACCTCAAAGCAAGCTTGGTTGATACTTCAAAATGAATTTCAAGGCTCATCAAGGGTGATTACAGTAAAACTTCAAACCTTCCGTCGTGAGTTTGAAATTTTGTTCATGAAAAGCAATTAATCGGTACAAGATTTTCTTTCTCGAGTGACTGAAATTGTTAGTCAAATGAAATCTTATGGTGAACATCTTCCTGATCATATAATTGTTGCAAAAGTTTTGAGAAGTTTAACTCCGAAATTTGATCATGTTGTTGCCGCAATTGAGGAATCAAAAGATTTATCTACTTATTCATTTGATGAACTAATGGGTTCCTTGCAAGCACATGAAGTAAGGTTGAACAGATCACTTGAAAAAAGTGAAGAAAAAGCATTTCAGGTTAAGGGAGAGTCTTCTACTTCAAAAGAAGACAAAAAATCAACAGGAAGAGGACGTGGCAGAGGAGGATTTCGTGGTAGAGGAAATGGAAGAGGAAGAGGACACTTTGATGAACAAGGGCAATCAAATTATGATTAAAAAAATTATAAAAGTGGAATTCAATGTCATTATTGTAAAAAGTTTGGTCACATGAAGGCAGATTGCTGGAAAAGAGAAAAGCAAGCAAGCTATGTGGAGAAAAATGAAGAAAATAGTAAGTTGTTTATGACTCATTCACAAGTTCATAATATCTCAAATGATATTTGGTTTCTGGATAGTGGATGTTCTAATCATATGTCAGGCATAAAATTAATATTTAGAGATATTGATGAAACTCACAAGTTGAATGTTAGACTTGGAGATAACAAGCAAATCCAAGTGGAAGGGAAAGGAACAATTAAGGTGAAGACAAATCAAGGAAAGGTAAAATACCTTGATAATGTTTTCTTTGTTCCTACTTTATCACATAACTTGTTGAGTGTTGGACAATTAGTAAATGATGGATATTTAGTAATATTTGATGATGGTTCATACACTATTAGAGATAAGAAATCTGGTTTGATTATAGTAAATGTTTGCATGACACAAAACAAGATGTTTCCACTTGATGTGTCAAATATTGAAAGACATGCGCTTATCACAACTCAAAAGAACGAGTCTAGTTTATGGCATTTAAGATATGGACACCTTAACATTGAAGGTTTAAGGTTGTTAAGTCAAAAAGGAATGGTTTTTGGATTGCCTAAGATTAATACACTTGATGTATGTGAAGGATGTATTTATGGCAAACAAAGTAGAAAATCATTTCCTATTGGAAAAGCATGGAGAGCATCTAATTGTCTTGACTTAATTCATGCTGACTTATGTGGACCTATGAATACAAAATCATTTGGTGGAAGTCAATATTTTTTATTGTTTACAGATGATTATAGTCACATGAGTTGGGTATATTTATTGAAATTGAAATCTGAAACATTTGATAATTTTTGAAAGTTTAAGGCACTTGTAGAAAGACAAAGTGGTAGATATATAAAGACACTTCGGACAGATAGAGGTGGTGAATTTTTATCTAATGAGTTTAGTTCTTTTTGTGAAAAAAAAATGGTATTCACAGAGAATTGACAGCACCATATACACCGGAGCAAAATGGTGTAGCTGAGCGTAAGAATCGGACTGTCATTGAAATGGCAAGAAGTTTGCTTAAAGGAAAACATCTTCCAAATCAGTTTTGGGCAGAAGCAGTTGCAACAACAGTTTATTTGTTGAATATTTCACCAACAAAGGTTGTTATGAATCGAACTCCTTTTGAGGCTTGGTATGGTATGAAACCAAGTGTTAGGCATCTAAGAATTTTTGGTTGTATTGCTTATGCTTTGGTGAATTCACAAAATCATCACAAGCTTGATGAAAAATCAAAGAAATGCATTTTAATTAGTTATTCTTTACAATCTAAAGCATATCGATTATATAATCCTGTTAGTGGCAAAGTTATTATTAACAGAAATGTTATATTTGATGAAAGGGCAAGTTGGAATTGGGAGACCAATAAAGGTGAAACACAAATGCAGATTCCAACAGAACTAGACACTCCGCAGAATCAAGTGACAGATCCTGCTCCAACAAATTCATCGTCAACCTCACCCAATAGCAGTTCAAATTCGGATTCCTCCGATGAAACCCCTCCAAGAAATTTCAGATCACTGACAGAAATTTATAACTCAACATTTGCTTTGTTTATTTCAGATCCGACAACTTTTGATGAAGTAGTTAAAAAAGAGGAATGGAGAAAAGCAATGAAGGAGGAAATCAAGTCAATTAAGAAGAATGAAACTTGGGAGCTAATGGATCTACCGAAAGAAAAGAAAGCGATTGGGTTAAAATGGGTGTTCAAAACAAAATTTAAATGCAAATTATTTGGTTTCACTGATAGTGATTGTGCAGGAGCTTTAGATGATCGAAAGAGTACTTCAGGCAAGTGGAGCCATAACAAGAAAGTATTGTGGAATGGATGAACAAGTTGCGGATATTCGGATACCGTCACCAAATCATTTCCGGTTCGAAAGCATGCTAATTTTATGTCGCAAATTGGTGTATGCAACTATGAATCAAGGGGGAGTGTTGAGATTTGATTCATAGTTATCTATCTAGATTATTATCATGATTTAGTGGTTACAGGATAATTTAAAAAACCACCTCAATCATGATCTAGTGGTTATAGGGTGATTTCAATAACTACCTTGATCTAGTAGTTATAGGGTGGTTGTCACTAAGTCCTATAAATAGGACCGTAGTTCATCTAGCAATATAGACATAGAGAAAGAGACAGATAGATAGAGAGTCTGTGTGCACTTGGTATCTTGTAAGTGCTCCTCCTGCTTTTAATACTACATCAGTTTTCTTGAGTCGAAATGATTCTTTTTACTCATATCGTAGTATTCTGTTTTTCCTTGCTCCTCCATCCCCAACATCAATGAGATCTGATCCGTTCCAAATCTGATTGAATTCGATCAAATGGTCCTTCATCAGGTTTGATCTGTTTGATCCACTATAGATCTCTTCCTCCAAATATCAATAGTCTTCAATCAACAGCATAACTCAACATCAATATGTCTTCTTTCTTCAAGTTCTAACAGTTATTTCTTCAAAAAACAATAGTTCTTATCAATCTACTAGACTCATATCCATCAATGCAACCACTCTACTTTCTTTCAAACTATCCAAGGATAGCAATTATGCATCTTGGTGAGCACGGTTTGTTGAATCTCGAATTTTGATGATGAAACCAATTGATGAGTTTGTGATCTAATCTACGTTTTGAGTAATGCATGACTAGCTTCGATCAAGGAGAGACAAATTAATTAAAGCGGGAGGAATCAGACATTCGGCTGGAGTGAACATGTCAGAAGATTGGATATCGGGCTGAAGGATCGGTCGACGTGTTGACAGAAGGCTTGTGTCATGAATTCAAGCATCGAGCCGAGGAGATCGAAAGTTGCAGGAGTCAACATGTCGATTGGGCAATACGCCGAAGGAGAGGACGATGCGTCGAAGGATCGGACGAGCGCCGGATGAACCAATGATATGCTGGACAAAAGACTCATTCCTTGTAATCATTTGTCTAAGATCGAAGTAGTTTAGGAGGCTAATTGAGTTAGCTTTTGGTGTAATCATGCTAACTCAAGTATGGGCCAATTAAGCCTAAAATGAGACTAATTTGGGCTCATTAGGAGGCTCATTCAGTGACCCAAAAGTTGGGTCAAGCGATAGCACCGTCAGAACAGGCGGTGGAACCGCTTGTGAGTTGGAAAACTCAAAAAACTCGATCTCCGAGGCTGTCAGGAGGTGGCATCACCAAACTGGGCGGTGGTACCAGTGACAATGTGTCAGGTAGTGGTACCGCTAGACTGGGCGGTGGTACTGTTGAATCTCGTATTTTGATGACGAAACCACTTGATATGTATTTATGATTTAATCTGCGTTTTGAGTGACGCGGGATGCTTCGATCAGAATGAGACAATTAAAGCAGGAAAATCATATTGTGCTGGATGAACATGTCAGAAGATTGGACGTCGAGTTGGCGGATCGGTCGACGTATCGATAGAAGACTTCAGGCCGTGGATTCGGGCATCGGGCCAAGAAGAGCAGGTATTGCATCAAGGATATCAGAGTTGCGGAGTTAACTGGCCAATTGGGCAATATGCCGTAAGAGAGGACGATGCGCCGAAGAATTGGACGAAGCGTCGTAGGACTAATGACAAGCCGAAGAACTTAATTATTGCTTTGTATTAATTGTCTCGATCGAAGTTTTATTTTAAGTATGCAGGATTAACTATGAAAGCTTGAAGACATAAAGCAAGTCTACCGGAGTCAAGTTCGATAGGTGTTCAAGAGTCCGAAGATTCGTCGGAGATGCTGCCGGAACCAACCAAGAAGAAATCGGGGACTTGTCGGAGTTTTCGGAAGTCCGCCGAAGAGATCGTCGGAGGTTCACGGAGATCACCGAGAAGGCTCGGCTACTCGCTGAACTCGCCACAAGACCGGGAGCCTGTTGGGAGTCCACCGGAAGAAATCCGAGGGTGTATCGGAAGTTCGCCGGAAGTTCGTCGAAAAGCTCGCCGGAAGGAAACTCGATGTTGCCGGTTAAAAACTTGCTTAGGACTATCTCTTAAGCTCGTAGTTTGCATATAATTAGGGTTAAGATTAAGGCGTAATCCTATAACCCGGTTATGGGCCAATTGGGCCCGAGTTCGGACTGGTTTGGGCCAAATTTAGAGCCCAACCAGTGAGCTGAAATAATGTAGGCGGTGGCACCGCCAGACTAGGCAATGACATCGCCCAGAGCCTGAAGTATCAAGCGATGTTACCGTCGGACTGGGCGGTGGCACCGCCCAAAACCCGAGAGTTCTAGCAGTGGCACCGCCAGAACTCTATCAATGTTGAAATTGACAAGCGGTGGCACCGCCAGCCTCAGAAACCCAAGAGAATTCAAAATTTGGAGCCCAAATTTGAATCCTCTTGGGGCCTATAAATACCCCTCAATTCTCAACAGAGAATACAACCTTTAAGGAGTAAGAAATTGAGATAAAGCCTTAGCAAAGTCTTTAGCAAGTCTTATTTTTCAATTGCTTGAGTGTTCACCTCCTTCTTTCTCGTTGAAAACTTGTAAGAGTGTGAACCACTTGTAAAAGGTTGTAAGAGGGGTATTTGTCCTTCCCCTTCAAAGTGATTTGCTAGTGGAAGTTGGGAGCCTCTTCGAAGAAGGTTTCGCAAGTGGATGTAGGTCATTTTGACCGAACCACTTTAAATTGGCGTGTTCCTTGAATGTGTGAGTTCTTACTTTCCTGAAATTGTTCTTTACACTACTGCAAGCTTTCGATTTTCATCTACTTAAGTTACTATCGAAATGAAATCTCCTCGAATTTACGAATTCATTTTTAAACTTACAAGTTTTAATCCGCTGTACTAATTCACCACCCCCCCCCTCTTAGTGCTACTCTGATCCTAACAATTGGTATCAGAGCTATGATTTTCTACTTTAGTTTAACACCCAAATAGAAATGGCTCTTTACGGCTTTCAAGAAGGTCACTCTCTCATTCGTCCTCCCTTTTTCAATGGGACGGACTACACTTATTGGAAAACTCGAATAAGAGTTTTCTTACTTTCGTTGAATCTCGAGCTTTAGAATATTGTCGAAAATGGATTTCAAAAATCTTCTCTTCTGATGAACGAATGGGATGAATCAAAGAAGAAAGTTTTTTGCTTTAAATGCAAAGGCTATGAATGCCTTATATTGTGCACTTGACAAAAATAAATTTAATCACGTTTCGATTTGTGATTCGGCTTTTGATATTTGGAAAACTCTTGATGTCACTCATGAAGGCACTAGCCGAGTGAAAGAGTCCAAAATCAACATTCTTATGCACTTTTACGAACTTTTCTGGATGAAACCAAGTAAGTCCATCGGAAACATGTACACTCATTTCACGGATGTCATCAATGGACTCAAAGCTCTTAGTAAAAATTTTTCTAACTTTGAACTAGTCACTAAAATCTTAAGATCCCTTCCAAAAAGTTGGGATCCAAAAGTTACAGCTATTCAAGAGGCTAAGGACCTTAAAATATTCCCTCTTAAAGAACTTATTGGGCCTCTAATGACCTACGAAATGAACAATGTGACAAAAAGGAAACTCGAGAACAACCTTCCAAAGGAAAGGAAGGATTTGGGACATAGAACACATGAAGACCACTCGAGCATAAGCTCAAGTGATGGTGAACTTAAACTACAAATGAAACAAAAATTAAAAAGCAAAAAGAATGGAACTACTTGCTTTGAACGCAAGAAGAACAAAAATTGGGATGAATTGAGCTCTTCCGAAGACGAGGAGAAAATTAAGAAAGGCGAGGTAGTAAACTACGCCTCAACCACTTTCAACAATGAGGTAATCAAAATCCCCCTAATTTATTTTGAAATTACATAATACTTTCATGAGTTATTTTTAATTTAGTTTAGGATTAATTTTCTTGAAAATTGTATGTGTTATGTTAATGCAATAAAATGTTAGATATAAATCTAATGCTTATACACCTAGTAAGATTAATCTTATGTCTGTGCTTGAGAAGCAAGAATGTGTATTTTGACGATTTTCATATTGATTTTCAATGACGATGCATGGCTTTTGAATGGAAGGCTTGATGATTTTTTATGAACCTTATCTTTGATTTTCAAACATGATGTATGGTTTTGACATAAGAACAAAATTTGAACATGCTAATATAAAGTCAATCATATAAATTAAAATTAAAGAAGTTTTAGTTATCTATAAAATCATTCAAAATTATGTTCAATGAAACCAATGCAATAAAGTTGTAATGAAAATATTGAAATTTTGATACCATGATTTGATGATTTTATGTATGAGATATTAAAGTAATATATAATGATTTTTGTAATTTATTGGTCTTGGTGGTTTTATGATGAAATTCATTTTTTGATCCTAAACATTGACGCATGTTTGAAAAGCATGTTAACATGAAATCAATCACTTAAAATGAAACACTTTAAAAAAAAGGGGGGGGGGGGGGAATCTATTATCAATGAAATCATGAATCTACTTATGTTATGAATTTTGTGAACTATAAAAATGATTTTGATAATTTGAATTTGAAATGAGTTTTATCAAAATCATGATCTTGATTTTTTGGAATAATATGAGATTTCCTTTAATGATCTTTTTTATTATTTAAAAGGAGATTTGTCGAAATGATTCATGGAATTTTGGATTCATGACTTATCCTTCATTTGTTTATGAGATGGTTGAAATCTTTGTATCCTTGAATTCTTCCCTTCTCCTTTCGATTTTTGAATTCATGCATGTTATATGTTGAAGATTTGAAACCATATTTTGATATCATGCATACTCAAGAAATGTTGATTTGACAAATTGAATAATTTGAAAATAAATGATGATTTTTCTCTTGAATGTAACTTGTGATATTCTTTATGAATCATCATCTTGATTTCTCGATATTCAATACATAAAATTTTATTGTCAATCAAGATCTTGTTCTTTGAACTCCCATGTTTCTTCTTATTGTTTACTATAGAAGAAAATTTCTGAAATGAATCATAATTTTTTGGAATTATAATTTTTATGATTCATAAAGAATTGAGAGATTAAAAAATCTATCTATGTTTTTCTTTTTATGAATCTCTTGAAAATGATTTTGATTTGACGATTTGAATTTGAATAAGACTTATCTTGATTTTTTGAAATTTATAACTTATGACTTCTTATGCAAGAATCAAGGTACTATAACATTTGATCTCCTATATTTCTTTTTGATATTTATAAAAATAAAGGAGATCTGTTGAAATAAATCATGTCTTTTGGTATTCAAATGGTCTTATCTTTGATGATATGATTTCTTTGTATCTATGATACAAATGCCTTGATATGATCGAATCACTGTTATAAAAGAAAAAAGGAAATTGTTAGCTTGCTAATTGCAAAAATATACGCTAGCTTGAATGATAAAATATAAGATTGTCTATAGTACAAATTTATTGTTATCATGATGTGTAGATTTAAATAATGATTAGAATATTGATGTAATTATAAATGATGATTTGGCATTATGCATAAAATACTCTTGATATTATTTTGATGCATACAAATGAAAAGTTATGAACATGCATGGTAGGATATAATTTGACAAAATTGATACCATCATGATATGAAATATTTATGATTTGCAATAATGCATGCAATACTTGTGATTTTTAATTATGATGTAATGTATTACATATGATGTGAATCATGATTTAAAATGCTATGAATTGTTGCTAAAATGATGTATCATAAATGTTGATTTAATGTTTTGTATCATGAATGCTCTAAATGATGAATATTTGGTATCATAATCAAAATGTTGATAAATAGTTAAAAAGTTTAGTATCATGTATGATATGCTCATAATGTTGATTGATTTACTCATCGTGCATGAATGAAATATAAGGTTTTTGAAATGATGCATGTTTTAATTTAAAAATATAATGATGTACGAATAAGATTGATACTTACCTTTATCATAATTGATGTAAAGGGTCTTTCCTTCTTTTTGACAATGACAAAGGGGGAGATAGCTAGTTTGCACAAGACAAGAGAAGCAAAAATTGCAAACATACACATCGCAAAATGGGGAAAAACTTACTAGCTTGCTCATCTCAAAAACAAGAAATGCTATTCTGCAATCTCAAGCAAATGTGCTATCTTGCCTATCTCAAGAAGCAAAACTTGCAACTTACATATTGTAATAGGAAGCAAGAATCATGAGCTTACATAAGAAAGCTATCTTGCATTTGCTTTCGAAATTTTTGCTAGCTTGTATGTAGTAAAACTTACATATCGTAAAAATTGCTAGCTTGTAGTCTAAAGAGAAGCAAACAGTTGCTATCTCAAGATGCTAAACATGCTAAACTTGCACTTTGCAATGGAAGCAAAATTGCAAGCTCAAACATTGCAAAGGAAGCAAAATTTGATAGCTTGCAACTTGCATATTTCAAGAAGCAAGAGTTGCTTTTTGAACATCTTAAAACTGCAAGCTTGAATGTTCTAAAATGTTGTAAAGTAGGACATGTTATTTTACTATCTTATATATCTAAAACTTGATAGCTTACGTATTCAAATGTGATATAGCACTTGCTAAATTTTTGCTAGCCTGTATGATGTAGCATTTGCTAAATTTTCAAGCTTACAAATTGCATGATAATAAAACTTGATATTATGTTTTTCATGCAATAAGTTGAATTCATCTCTCAAACACATAGAAAGTGACACTTCTCCTTTTTGTTGATGACAAAGGGAGAGAAGTATGTTGAGGTCATGTTATGATTTGATCATGACATGTTGCTTGGATTTTTGAATCCAAGAGTTTCTATCAATATGGCATATTGATAGGGGGAGTTAAGGTTAACTCCATCATCAAGTGGTTGTCATCATCAAAAAGGGGGAGATTGTTGAATCTCGTATTTTGATGATGAAACCACTTGATATGTGTTTATGATTTAAACTACGTTTTGAGTAGCGTAGGATGCTTCGATCAAGATGAGACAATTAAAGTAGGAAAATCATGTTGCGCCGGAGGAATATGTCAGAAGATTGGACGTTGGGCCGATGGATCTATTGACTTATCGACAGAAGACTTCGGGCCGTGGATTCGGGCATCGGGCTAAGAAGAGCGGGTATTGCATCAAGGATATCGGAGTTGCGGAGTTAATTGGCCGATTGGGCAATATGCTGCAAGAGAGGACGATGCGCCGAAGAATCGGACAAAGCGTCGTAGGACCAATGACATGCCGAACAACTTAATTATTGCTTTGTATTAATTATCTCGATCGAAGTTTTATTTTAAGTATGCAGGATTAACTATAAAAGCTTGAAGACATAAAGCAAGTCTACCGGAGTCAAGTTTGATGGGTATTCAAGAGTCCGAAGATTCGTCGGAGATGCTGCCCAAGAAGAAATCGGGGACTTGTCAGAGTTTTCGGAAGTCCACTGAAGAGATCGTCAAAGGTTCGCGGAGATCACCGAGAAGGCTCGGCTACTCGCTGAACTCGCCACAAGACCGGGAGCCTGTTGGGAGTCCGCCGGAAGAAATCCGAGGGTGTATCGGAAGTCCACCGAAAGTTCGTCGAAAAGCTCGTCGGAAGAAAACTCGACGTTGTCGGTTAAAAACTTGCTTAGGACTATCTCTTAAGCTCGTAGTTTGTATATAATTAATGTTAGGATTAAGGGTTAATCCTATAACCCGGTTATGGACCAATTAGGCCCGAGTTCGGACTGGTTTGGGCCAAGTTTGGAGCCCAACTAGTGAGCTGAAATAATGTAGACGGTGGTACCGCCCAGAACCTGAAGTATTAGGCGGTGGTACCGCCGGACTGGGTGGTGGCACCGCCCAGTACCCGAGAGTTCGGGCGGTGGCACCACCCAAAACCCGAGAGTTCCGGTGGTGGCATCGCCAGAACTCTGTCAATGTTGAAATTGACATGCGGTGGCACCGCCAGCCTCAAAAACCCAAGAGAATTCAAAATTTGGAGCCCAAATTTGAATTCTCTTGGGGCCTATAAATACCCCTCAATTCTCAGCAAAGAATACAACCTTTGAGGAGTAAGAAATTGAGATAAAGCCTTAGCAAAGTCTTTAGCAAGTCTTATTTTTCAATTGGTTGAGTGTTCACCTCCTTTCTCGTTGAAAACTTGTAAGAGTGTCAACTACTTGTAAAAGGTTGTAAGAGGGGTATTTGTCCTTCCCCTTCAAAGTGATTTGCTAGTGGAAGTTGGGAGCCTCTTCGAAGAAGGCTTCGCAAGTGGATGTAGGTCATTTTGACCGAACCACTTTAAATTGGCGTGTTCCTTGAATGTGTGAGTTCTTACTTTCCTGAAACTGTTCTTTACACTACTGTAAGCTTTCGGTTTTCATCTACTCAAGTTACTATCGAAACGAAATCTCCTCGTATTTACGAATTCATTTTTAAACTTACAAGTTTTAATCCACTACACCAATTCACCCCCACCCCACCCCCCCCCCCCCCCCCACCCCTCTCTTAGTGCTGCTCCGATCCTAACAGGTACCACCCAGTGTCAAGCTGCAGGCGGTGGTACCGCCCATACCCCAAAATCTCAGGGATTTGAACTTTGGGCTCCAAATTCAATTCCATTTGAGGCTTATAAATACCCTAGCTATTTCTGCTTAGAACAACAAGAATTGGGTAGAAAGGGGAAAAGAATCCTTGATGAAAAAGAGTTGAAAAAGATTGAAAAGTGTTGAGTGTTCCCCTTTACCTCTTAGAGTTTAGAGTTCATTCTAAGAGAGGTATGAAACTTGTAAAGGTTCTCTCATAAGCTTGTCAAAAGGAGAATAGAGTTGTAAGAAGGTAGTTGGTCTTCGCCTATTGAAAGAAGACCATTAGTGGATGTCGGTGGCCTCAACGGAAGAGGAATCGAGAGTAGATGTAGGTCACGACGATCAAACTACTATAAATTGGTTTGCATTTTTGTTCTGCTTTTAATTCTCCAATTACAAACTGATTTACTTACTTTCTTTGCTCATGACATTCTTGAAAACGCTTTAAATTTAAATGCTTTCTGATATGGCCTTTAATCATAAGAAGATTTTTCCAATTGACGTGATTTTATCTACTGCACTAACTCACCCCACCACACCCCCCCCCCCCTTCCCCCAAACCCCACCCCCCTCTTAGTGCCAACTCGATCGTAACAGTTGATATCAGAGCCACGTTTTTCTTATTTGTTTAAACACCTAAAGAGAAATGGCTTCTTTCGACTTTCAAGGGGGTCACTCTTTCATTCGTCCTCCCATGTTCAATGGGACAGACTATATGTTAGGATCAAGAGCACTAAGAGGGGGGGGTGAATTAGTGCAGCGGAAAACTTTCGATGATTAAAACTGCATTCGTACGATAAAAGCAATTTTGGTAAGAAAGCTGATTCGTAAATCACTTTAACTTGTGATCAAGCGAGATGTAGTTAAAGTAATTATATAGAGGCAGTTTACAGTTTAAGATAGACAATAAAATGTAATAGCAAACTGGAATACGACGTTCGTACGATAAAAGCGATTTCGGTATGAAAGCCAATTCGTAAATCACTTTAACTTGTGATCAAGCGAGATGCAGTTAAAGCAAAGATATAAAGGTAGTTTACAGTTATGATGGAAATCAAAATGTAAGCGTAAATTGAAATATGATATTCGTACGATAAAACCGATTTTCGTCTTAACGTCGATTCGAAAAATACTTAACTATGAAACACGTTCGTAAATGAGCAGAAGGCAGTAAGCTACTAAGGAGGTTTGCAGTAAAGATAAGATGCTCAAAGTAAATACAAACCGAGATTTAGAGTGGTTCGGTCAATCTTGACCTACATCCACATTTGGCTTCCTCCACCGATGAGGTCACCGACGTCCACTAGAGGCCTTCCTTCAATAGGCAAAGGCCAACCACCCTTTTATAGTTTCACTCCTTTTGACGGGCTTAGGAGACAACCCTTACAAACTTTTCTCTCCTCTCTTGAAATATCAAAACTTGGAAGAAAAGAGGGAGGAGAACTTCTAGCCTTTGCAACACTTTTGAGCTCTAAAAATCACAAAGTAAGATTGGATTTTTAGTGCCTTTGGGTTGCCCTTTCATGCAGGAAAGGGTGGGGTTTATATAGGCCCCAAATTGGTTTGAATTTGGAGCTCAAAAGTATCTTTTCCTGGATTTCTGGGGTCCTGGCGGTACTACCTCCTGACTGGGGTGGCACAACCGCCTAGCAGCTCGAAGACTGAGCCTCTGAGTGGTGCCACCGCCTGATAGGGGCAGTTGCACCACCTAGTCTCACTCGGAGACTGAGCCCAGGCGGTGCCACCGCCTAACCTGGGTGGTTGCACCGCCCAGCTTTCTTAGGAGACTATCTCCTGGGCGGTGCCACCGCCTGGCAGGAATTCTGGTCCGAATGGGTTGATCCATTCGGCCCAATTTGGGTCTATTAAGGGCACAATTGCCCCCAGATTAAGTTAATGGGATCACCTCTCATTCCTAACTTAATCTAAATGCTAACTATGATATTTCTTAAGACATTTACTGCAATTTGCTCCGGTGCGTCAATCGCTTCTTCCGGCAAGCTTCCAGCGAACTTCCGGCGAACATCCGACGAACCTTCGGCAATGCTCCGAGGGACTTCCGGCAAACTCCTAGACTTACGATGATCCACCTGGTGAGTTCCGACGAGCTTCTTTGGCAAGCTCCTGGACTTCTTAGATTTGTTCCCGTAGAACCTCCGACGACTATTCGGACTTCCGTCGAACTCTCGAACTCCCAACGTGATCATAGTCTTGATTCCGGTGCAACTCCTGCTGCATGTCTTATTTCCATCGTAGTTAATCCTGCACATGTAAAATATAACTTCGATCGAAACAATTAATCCTAAGTAATTAACCAAGTTGTCCGGCATGTCATTGGTCCCTCGAAGCTTCATCTGATTATTCGGCACATCGTCCTCTCCTACGGCCTATTGCCCAATCGGTCAGTTGACTCCGTAACTATGATATCCTTGGCACAATACCCGCTCTTCTTGGCCCGATGCCCGAGTCCACGGCCCAATGCCTTCTGTCGATACGTCGACCGATCCACCGGCCTGACGTCTAATATTCTGACATGTTCCTCCGGCACAACATGATTTTTCCTGCTTTAATTATCTCATCCTGATCGAAGCATCCTGTGTCACTCAAAATGCAGATTAAAACATAAATGCAAATATCAATTGGTTTCATCATCAAAATACGAGATTCAACAATCTCCCCCTTTTTGATGATGACAACCAATTGATGACGGAGTTAAACTTAATTCCCGGAGTTTAAACAAACTCCCCATATCAATATATCATTATTGATAGAACCTTGAATTCAAACTGAATTCAAGTCATTGCAATATTCATCATGAATACTTGCAACACGTCATCATGAACATATGCATAAACTTATGCATAACATCATACTTCCCCCCCTTTGTCATCAACAAAAAGGAGAAGTCCAACTTTAATGTGTTTGTAGTATTAATTCAACTTATTGCATAAAAAACATAATATCAAGTTTTATCATCATGTAGTTTTGAAGCTAGAAAATTTAGCAAGTGTTACATCATGTTTAGAACATTCAAGCTATCAAGTTTTAGATAAGCAAGTTTTACAATATACAATATAGCACTTTTGCTTCTTTTGAGATAGCAACTTATACATCATACAAGCTAGCAAATTAGAGATGTTCAAGAAGGCAACTCTTGCTTCTTGAAATATGTAAATTTTGTCAACTTTACTAAATGCGCAAGTTATCATGTTTTGCTTTTTGAGATAGGCAAAATAGCACTTTTGTAATTTTTGTTTCTTAAGATGTTCAAGATAGCAAGCTCTACATCTTGCAAGGTAGCAATGTTACAACATTTTAGAACATGCAAGCTAGCAATTTAGAGATGTTCAAGAAAGCAACTCTTGCCTCTTGAAATATGCAAGTTTGCTAGATGTGCACGTTATTATGTTTTGCTTCTTCTTGAGATTTCAAACTAGCAATTATCGGAAATGTTCAAGATAGCAATTTCTTCTCATTTGAGAAATACAATTTTTGCTTTCATCTTGAATTGTGCAAACTAGCTAGTTTGCCTCTTATCATGATATCCACACTAGAAATTCTTGCTCCCCCTTTGTCATTGTCAAAAAGAAAGGAAGGTCTTTATATCAATTTCCAGATTATGACAAAGGTAAGTATCAATCTTATTTGTGCATCATTATATATTCAAATTAAAACATACACAATTTCAAAAACCTTATTTTTCATGCACGATACCGAAAAATAAATCAATCATCATTAATGAGCATATCATACATGATACTCAAACATTAAAATTTTTAAGCATTTATCAACATGTTGATCATGATACCAAACATTTATCATTTAAAGCATTCATGATACACGCAATACATCATGTACATTATTGTCCTAAGTATTGCATGCATCATTTCAAATTCATGAATATTTCATCATTGCATGCATCATACCAAATCATAAAATATAAAATCATCATTAATGCATGATTCCAAATCATCATTTATTTCACATCATGATGGTACCAATTTTGTCAAATTACATCCTACCATGCATGATCGAAACTTCTTATTTATATATATTAAAACAAATTAATGAATATTTCATGTATTCAAATCATCACATAAGGAATATCAAGAAGAATTATTAGGTGATGAGATGTATTTCATTCATTCAAAGAATTTTACATAACAAAATTCAAGTCATAAGCCTTAAAGATGGCATGAGAGAACATATAAACAATCTAGATTTATAAAATGAATACTCAAGTTATAATTTCGAAAAATCAAGAGAAACCGTGATTCATTTTAACAAATCTCCTCTTAAATAAATAACATAATGAATTCTTAGGAGATCATGAAAAAGATAGAATTCATTCAATCTTGTAAGAGAACAAGATTTTAATTCATGTATAAAAAATATTGATTTAAGCTTAAGAAATCTCAATTTATAAATTTCAAAAAATCAAGATAAAGCTCATTTAAATCATCAAATCAAGATTAATAGATTTTCATAAATGAATTGTTAGGATCAAGAAAATCCAAAAATGAAATTTAACACTTTCATGCATTCGGACATGGTTTTGTCATAGATTTTCAAACACAATCATGAAAATAAAACATGCTCATGATCATAGAAATTTTTGTATCCAAAACACATAATTTTCAACATGTTATTAAGGCATGTAATAGTGTAAAATTCTCATTATAGCAATTATATCCTACCATGCATGATCAAAATTTCTCCTCATTTTATCATATTTAACATGATTGAACCATTGAACATGATTCATATTTAAAATGTGTCTCATGTCATAAGTATGAATCAAGCATTTGTAAAATCCGAAATCATCCTCAAAGTCACATTCAATAAATTCATACATGACAACAATAGATTTATTGAAAAGTCAATAAGATAGAGGATCGCATTTCGTTTTTATAAATTTCTATTCATGTGATTTGCTTCTTATAAGCATGCCTTTACCTTTAATAAAACAAGTGTCAACATTTAAGATGGAAAGGTAAATTTCATAAAACAAATCATCAAGCATGATTCCATGTTAACATCCTTTTAATATCTTGATATTCATTATCAAGTATGATTTCAAAAAGTATGTTCAAGAGAAATCATTAAGACTGAATGCATGATACACTCATTTATTTTCATGTTTATTTTCATGAGATTCACAAGATTGGTAAAATAAATTCATTAAACTCAATAGGACAGAAAATTCATTTCCATTTCATTGATTTCATGTGAGGGTATTCAAATCTTTTGTGAAAACATGTATCATTATTTAAAATTGAAACATAAGTTTCGTCATGAAACCGTCAAGACCAAACACATCATGATATCACATCTATCATCAAAAGACTATCAAGAAATTCATACATAGATGTACATGCACTATATCATCTTAATATGTTATGAGAATGTCATCTTAATTCGTCATAAAAACGATTAGACCAAAAACATGTTAATCTAAAATGAGAGTTTCAAATCAACATTTACTTCAAAAACTCATGCATGACATAAAATCATCAAGATACATATGCATGGATTAATCCTAAGCATTATCACATATCATATAATTATCATCCCTAATGTTGCATACATCATTCAACATTTCAAAATATAACATGCATAAAACCTTAGCAATATACTTTTCATGATCAAATTTTTAAGTTTTCAAATATGCTAAAAAGAAAATCATGATATAATTTTTGAAAAATAATTTTTTAATTCCTATTCCTACTATCTAAATTAAGCACTCATGAAAAACTTCAAGTAATTTTAAAATAATTCAAGAAAGTTGAGTTACTTACCTTGTAGTCGAAGTTCTTGATTCATCCTTGGTTGCCTTCCTCTTCTTTGGCCTCTTCCTCCGTTCAAATTCATTATTTATTTTAGATTTTTGTTTAATAAACTTATTAAGATTTAGTGTTCAAAGTTCAAGTTCATCATTGTCCTCATCACTTGAGTCATCGCTCAAGTGGTATTCATGTATTTATATCATCACATAAGGAATATCAAGAAGAATTATTAGGTGATGAGATGTATTTCATTCATTCAAAGAATTTTACATAACAAAATTCAAGTCATAAGCCTTAAAAAATGTCATGAGAGAACATATAAACAATCTTGATTTATAAAATGAATATTCAAGTTATAATTTCGAGAAATCAAGAGAAACCGTGATTCATTTTAATAAATCTCCTCTTAAATAAATAACATAAAGAATTCTTAGGAGATCATGAAAAAGATAGAATTCATTCAATCTTGTAAGAGAACAAGATTTTAATTCATGCATAAAAAATCTTGATTTAAACTTAAGAAATCTTAATTTATAAATTTCAAAAAATCAAGATAAAGCTCATTTAAATCATCAAATCAAGATCAATAGATTTTCAAAAATGAATTGTTAGGATCAAGAAAATCCGAAAATAAAATTTAACATTTTCATGCATTCGGACATGGTTTTGCTATAGATTTTCAAACACAATCATGAAGATAAAACATGCTCATGATCATGAAAATTTTTGTATCCAAAACACATAATTTTCAACATGTTATTAAGGCATGTAATAGTGTAAAATTCTCATTATAGCAATTATATCCTACCATGCATGATCAAAATTTCTCCTCATTTTATCATATTTAACATGATTAAAGCATTGAACATGATTCATATTTAAAATGTGTCTCATGTCATAAGTATGAATCAAGCATTTGTGAAATCTGAAATCATCCTCAAAGTCACATTCAATAAATTCATACATGACAAGCATAGATTTATTGAAAAGTCAATAAGATAGAGGATCATATTTCGTTTTATAAATTTCTATTCATGTGATTTGCTTCTTATAAGCATGCCTTTACTTTTAATAAAACAAGTGTCAACATTTAAGACGGAAAGGTAAATTTCATAAAACAAATCATCAAGCATGATTCCATGTTAACATCCTTTTAATATCTTGATATTCATCATCAAGTATGATTTCAAAAAGTATGTTCAAGAGAAATCATTAAGACCAAATGCTTGATACACTCATTTATTTTCATGTTTATTTTCATGTGATTCACAAGATTGGTAAAATAAATTCATTAATCTCAATAGAATAGAAAATTCATTTCCATTTCATGCAATTGATTTCATGTGAGGGTATTCAAGTCTTTTGTGAAAATATGTATCATCATTTAAAATCGAAACATAAGTTTTGTCATGAAACCGTCAAGACCAAACACATCATGATATCACATCTATCATCAAAAGACTATCAAGAAATTCATACATAGATGTACATGCACTATGTCATCTTAATATGCCATGAGAATGTCATCTTAATTCGTATTAAAAATGATTAGACCACAAACATGTTAATCTAAAATGAGAATTTCAAATCAATATTTACTTCAAACACTCATGCATGACATAAAATCATCAAGATACACATGCATGGATTAATCCTAAGCATTATCACATATCATATAATTATCATCCCTAATGTTGCATACATCATTCAACATTTCAAAACATAACATGCATGAAACCTTAGCAATATACTTTTCATGATCAAATTTTTAATTTTTCAAAGATGCTAAAAAGAAAAACATGATATAATTTTTGAAAAATAATTTTTTATTTCCTATTCCTACTATCTAAATTAAGCACTCATGAAAAACTTCAAATAATTTCAAAATAATTCAAGAGAGTTGAGTTACTTACCTTGTAGTCGAAGCCCATCAAAGCCCAATTCACCGTTTCACCTTTGGAAGTTCTTGATTCATCCTTTGTTGCCTTCCTCTTCTTTGGCCTCTTCCTCCGTTCAAGTTCATTGTTTATTTTAGATTTTTGTTTAATAAACTTATTAAGATTTAGTGTTCGAAGTTCAAGTTCATCATTGTCCTCATCACTTGAGTCATCGCTCAGTGGTATTCATTTGTCCGGAGTTCCAAATCCTTCCTATTCTTTGGAAGGTAGTTCAAGTGTTCATCGAGTTCAAAATATTCCAAAAGTGTCATTTTATTGGTCATTAATGACCAAATTAATTCTTCTAATGAAAAAATATTTAAATTTTGTATCTCTTGTATTGTAGTTATTTTAGGATCCCACCTTTTTGGAAGGAATCTTAAGATCTTGCTTACGAGATCAAAATTCAAAAAATATTTACTAAGAACTATTAGATTATTGACGACATCCGTGAAACGGGTGTACATGTCGCCTATAGTCTCGCTTGATTGCATTCGAAAAAGCTCAAAATCATGTAATAAAATGTTAACTTTTGAGTCTTTGACTCTACTAGTTCTCTCGTGCATGATTTCAAGTGTTCGCCAAATATCAAAAGTCGTTTCGCACGAAGAAATCCGATTGAACTCATTTTTGTCCAAAGCGTAAAATAAGGCATTCATAGCCTTTGCGTTTAAAGAAAAGTACTTCTTCTACAAATCCAACCATTTATTCATCGGTTTAGAGGGAAGTCGAAAATCGTTTTCAACAATATTTCATAAATCCAAATTCATAAGAAAACTCTCATTCGAGTTTTCCAATAAGTGTAGTCCAATCTGTTAAACAACGGTGGACGAATAACCGATAAGCCCTCTCGAAAGCCATGAAGAGTCATTTCTCTCGGGTGTAAATCCGAAATGAGAAATACCAAGCTCTGATACCAATTGTTTGGATCAAGAGCACTAAGAGGGGGGGGGGGGTGTGAATTAGTGCAACGGAAAACTTTCGACGATTAAAACTGCATTCGTACGATAAAAGCGATTTTGGTAAGAAAGCCGATTTGTAAATCACTTTAACTTGTGATCAAGCCAGATGCAGTTAAAGCAAATATATAGAGGCAGTTTGTAGTTTAAGATAGACAACAGAATATGATAGCAAACTGGAATATGACGTTCGTACGATAAAAGCGATTTCGGTATGAAAGCTGATTCGTAAATCACTTTAACTTGTAATCAAGCGAGATGCAGTTAAAGCAAAGATATAAAGGCAGTTTGCAGTTCTGATGGAAATCAGAATGTAAGCGCAAACTGAAATATGATGTTCGTACGATAAAACTGATTTCCGTCTTAACGCCGATTCGGAAAATACTTAACTATGAAACACGTTCGTAAATGAGCAGAAGGCAGTAAGCTACTGAGGAGGTTTGCAGTAAAGATAAGATGCTCAAAGTAAATGCAAACCGAGATTTAGAGTGGTTCGATCAATCTTGACCTATATCCACTTTTGGCTTCCTCCACCGACGAGGTCACTGACGTCCACTAGAGGCCTTCCTTCAATAGGCGAAGGCCAACCACCCTTTTACAGTTTCACTCCTTTTGACGGGCTTAGGAGACAACAACCCTTACAAACTTTTCTCTCCTCTCTTGAAAGATTAAAACTTGGAAGAAAAGAGGGAGGAGAACTTCTAGCCTTTAAAACACTTTTGAGCTTTAAAAATCATAGAGTAAGATTGGATTTTCGGTGCCTTTGGGTTGCCCTTTCATGCAGGAAAGGGTGGGGTTTATATAGGCCCCAAACTGGTTTAAATTTGGAGCTCAAAAGTGTCTTTTCCCGGATTTTCGGGGTCCTGGCGATACTACCTCCTAACTGGGGTGGTACAACTGCCTGGCAGCTCGGAGACTGAGCCACTGGGCAGTGCCACCACTTGACAAGGGTGGTTGCACTGCCCAGTCTCGCTCGGAGACTGAGCCCAGGCAGTGCCACCGCTCGACTAGGGCGATTGCACCGCCTAGTCTCGCTCGGAGATTAAGCCCAAGAGGTGCCACCGCTTGACTGGGGCGGTTGCACCGACTAGTCTCGCTTGGAGACTGAGCCCAGGCGGTGCCACCGCCTAACCTGGGCGGTTGCACTGCCTAGCTTTCCTGGGAGACTATCTCTTGGGCGGTGCCATCGCTTGGCAGGAATTCTGGTCTGAATGGGTTGATCCATTCGGCCCAATTTGGGTCTATCAAGGGCCCAATTGCCCCCAGATTAAGTTAATGGGATCACCTCTCATTCCTAACTTAATCTACATGCTAACTATGATATTTCTTAAGATATTTACTGCAACTTGCTCTGGTGCGTCAATCGCTTCTTTTGACGAGCTTCCGGCGAACATCCGACGAACCTTCGGCGATGCTCCGGCGGACTTCCGGCAAACTCCTGGACTTGCGACGATCCACTTAGCGAGTTCCGACAAGCTTTTTTGGCAAGCTCCTGGACTTCTCGGATCTATTGCCGGAGAACCTCCGTCGACTGTCTGGACTTCTGTCGAACTCTCGAACTCCCAACGTGATCATAGTCTTGACTCCGGTGCAACTCCTGCTTCATGTCTTACTTCCATTGTAGTTAATTCTGCACATGTAAAATAAAACTTCGATCGAGACAATTAATCCTAAGTAATTAACCAAGTTGTCCGGCATGTCATTGGTCCCTCGACGCTTCGTCCGATTATTCAGCACATCATCCTCTCCTGCGGCCTATTGTCCAATCGGCAAGTTGACTCCGCAACTCCGATATCCTTGGCACAATACCCGCTCTTCTTGGCCCGATGCCCGAGTTCACGGTCCGAAGCCTTCTATCGATACGTCGACCGATCCACCGGCCTGATGTCCAATCTTCTGACATGTTCCTCCAGCACAACATGATTTTTTCTGCTTTAATTGTCTCATCCTGATCGAAGCATCCTGCGTCACTCAAAACGCAGATTAAAACATAAACGTAATTATCAATTGGTTTCATCATCAAAATCTGAGATTCAACACTACACATATTAGAAAACTCGAATGAGATTTTTCTTGCTTTCGTTGAATCTCGATTTATGGAACATAGTCGAATTTGATTTTCAAAATCTTCTCTTCCAATGAATGATTGGAATGAGTTAGAGAAGAAGACTTTCTCTTTAAATGCAAAGGTTATGAATGTCTTATTTTGCACTTTAAATAAAAATGAATTCAATCGGATTTCTGCTTACGAAACGACTTTTGACATTTGGCATACACTTGAAATCATACATGAAGGCACAAGTAGGGTTAAAGATTCTAAAGTTAATATTTTGATGCATGATTTTGAGTTATTTCGTATGGAACCAAGAGAGACTATTAGAGACATGTACACCCGTTTTACGGATGTCATTAATAGTCTAAAAGGACTTAGTAAAAGTTTTTCGAATTTTGAACTTGTTAATAAAGTTTTGCGATCTCTTTCTAAAAATTGAGATTCAAAGGTAACAGCAATACAAGAATCAAAATATTTGAACCATTTTTCGATTAAAGAACTTATTGGGTCTTTGATGACCTATGAAATGATGGGCAATGCACATGAATAATTCGAGAACAACCTTCCAAAGAACAGAAAGGATTTTGCACTTAGAACAAAAAAGGACCACTCGAGCGAAAGCTCAAGTGATGATGAACTTGAACTTCTCACAATAAAGCTTAAAAAGTTTTTAAAATAAGAATCAAAGAACAAAAATAAACATAAAATGAACATAACTACTTGCTATGAACATAAGAAGGAAGCACTTTAGGATGAATCGAGCTCATCCGATGACGAGAAGCAAACCGATGAATACAAAACGACAAACTTCACCTTAATGACTCTCGACGATTAGGTAAATGACTCACCCGAAACCCCCTTAATTTATTTTGAAATTACTTGATGTATTTAATATGTTGTTTTTAAATTAGTATATAAAATATAAAAAATAAATAAATAAAAGTGGATCATGCTTTTCTTTTTCTAGCTAATTTTGAAAATGATAATGAAAATTACATGTTTTATGATAAATGAACAAAATGTTAGATTTAAATCTAATGATTAATCCTATTTATGTTTTTAAGAAAAAATAATGTGTATCTAAATTGATGATTTTCTATTTTGATTGAAAATGCTTTATGAAATCATGTTTAATGATATCATG
Source organism: Musa acuminata AAA Group (assembly GCF_036884655.1). NCBI lineage: Eukaryota > Viridiplantae > Streptophyta > Magnoliopsida > Zingiberales > Musaceae > Musa > Musa acuminata. Next base: position 37,883,477 of record NC_088334.1, read on the forward strand.
CTTAATAAGTTTATATTTCAAAATTATGCATGATGATTTTTGTGAATCATGGCTTATTGATCTTTGTCGCAATGAAAGTTGAATTTTCGGTTTTAAACAAGATGGATAGTTTTCATATGAAAAACTTGAGTATATTTATATGAAATCAATCACATAAAATGAAACATATAAAAAGAAAATATATTGTCATTGGAATTAAAATGATAAATCAAATCTCTTGTTTAAAGAAGTCGTATGTTTAATGTGTCATATTTTGGGACATAATGATGAAATTTGTTTTTCGGTCTTAAACCATGATACATGTTTTTATTTAGTATAAATGATAAAGGAATGCTTGTATGAAATAAATCACATGAATTGAAATAACTATAAAGAGAAAAATATTTTTCTTGAATTTTTTTTTCTATCTTATTGAATTTTGAATAAGAGATTGATAAATCTATTTATGTTATTTTGAATCTCTTGAGCTATGAAAGTGATTTTGATGATTTGATAATTTAAATTTGAATAATTTTTTATCCAAATCATGATCTTGTTTCCTTGATATTTATAAATTAATATTTATTATGAATCAAGATTTTTCATTAATTGTTCTCCTACGATTCTACTTAGTATTTTCTTAAGAGGAGATTTTCTAAATGAATCATGATTTTTCTTATGAATTCTTGGATTTATAACATGAGATTTCTTATGAATTTAGATTGTTTAATATGATTCTCCTTTTCGCTATTTGAGTCATCCGAAAAGAATCATAATTTTTATCTTGATTTTTTGATATTTATAACTTAAAATTTCTTGTGCAAGAATCAAGATATTATATCATTTGATCTCCTAAGATTTCATTTTGATTATTTAAAAGGAGATTTGTTAAAATGAATAATGTCTTTTGGTGTTCATATGATCATATCTTTCATGCCATGATTTATTTATGATACTCCCTTATATTCATTTAGTGTATATCTCATCACCTAATTAATTTTTCTTGATATTCTTCATGTGATGAAATAAATATGATGATTTAAAACTATGCATGAAATACTTATGATATTATGTTGATTCATACAAATGAGAAGTTATGATCATGCATGGTAGGATGCAATGTAATTTGACATTTTGATACCATCATGATTTGAATTATTTATGATTTGGAATGATACATGCAATACTAAGATTTGTTGCTAAAATGATATATCATGAATGCTTGAGTATCATGTATGATATGCATAGAGTGATGATTTAGTTTTGGTATCATGCATGAAGTAAGGATGAAATATAAGATTTTAAAATTGTGCATGTTTTAATTTGAAACTATAATAATGCATAAATATATTGAAATAAGATTGATACTTTACCTTTGTCATGATTTAAAAATTATTGTAAAGGGAAAAGAATTACATAATCATATTCTTTCCTTCTTTTTCACAATGATAAATGGGGGGAAGAAAAGTTGCTAGTTTGCACGTTTCAAGTGTAGAATCTCATATTTTGATGATGAAACTAATTGATGAGTATTTATGATTTAATCTATATTTTGAGTGATGCAGGATGCTTCGATCATGATGAGATAATTAAAGTATGAAGAATCATGTTGGGCCGGTGGAACATGTCAGAAGATTGGATGTCGAGCCGGAGGATCGGTCGACGTATCAACAGAAGGCTTCCGACCATGGATTCGGGCATCGAGCTAAGAAGAGTGGATATTGCACCAAGGATATCAGAGTTGCGGAGTCAACTGGCCAATTGGGCAAAAGGCCGCTAGAGAGGACGATGCGCCAAAGAATCGGACGAAGCGTCGATAGACCAATGATATGCCGAACAACATGATTCAAGCTTAGTAATAATTGTCTAGATAGAAGTGTGTTTTTACATGTGTAGGATTAACTACGATAGCAAGGCATAAAGTAAAATAAAGTCCCGAAGTCAAGGACGCGATTTCGTTGGGAGTTCGAGAGTTCGTCGGAAATTCTGCAGGAACCAACTGAGAAGTCTCGGAGCTTGCTAGAGAAGCTCATCGAAACTCGCCAAGAAGATCATCATGAAGTCCAAGAGCTTACCGGAAGTCCATTGGAATATTACCGAGATATCATTGGAAGTTCACCGGAAGATCGCCGGAAGAAACCAAGACCTAGGGACTTGTTTAGCATAAGTATGCCTTAGATTTCGTAGTTAGCACGTAATTGGGATTGGATTTGGGCCAACCCAATTATGGGCCAGTTGGGCCCATGTAAGGACTATGTTGGGCCCAATGAGAGGCTCAAACAGTGACCCAAGAGGCAGCTCCGTTATGGCACAGTCTTCGAGACTATGTTAGGCAGTGGTACCGCCAGTCTAGGCAGTGGTACCGCCAGTTTAGGCGATGGTACCACCCCTGGCAGGGTGCCAGGCGGTGGTACCGCTAGTCTGGGCAGTGATACCACCCAATGGCCTAGTGCCAGGAGGTGGTACCGCCCAGTGTAGTGTCTGAGTCAAACTAACACTAGCGATGGTACCGCTTAGACCTAGGAAACCCGGGATGAGATGTTTTTAGGCTCCAAGTTTGAATCAACTTAAAGCCTATAAATACCCTCTCATCCCTAGTTAACACACACAAGCACAAAGAGTTTTAAAGTGAGAAAACGCTATAGAAATCACTTGAGAAATCCCTCCTCTAGATCTAACTTTAGAATTCTGTTTAGAGAGGAGTGTGTGTGCTTGTAAAGGTTGTCTCCTAAACCTGTGAAAAGGAGAAGAGGGGTGTAAAAGGTGGTTGGTCTTCGCCTATTGAAGGAAGACCGATAGTCGATGCCAATGGCCTTGACAGAAGAGGAATCGACGGAGTGGATGTAGGTCACGACGATCGAACCACTATAAAATTGGCGTGTTCTCTGGATTGCATTTCTATTGTTAACATTTACTTTACTGCAAACCATTTTACTTTCTTACTTCCTTCAATACATTTACGAACACATTTTCAAGTTAAGCATTTCTGAGTTAGGCTTTTATCGTATGAAAAGTATTCGAAACCGATGTATTTTACCCCTGCACTAATTCAATACATTTACGAACACATTTTCAAGTTAAGCATTTCTGAGTTAGGCTTTTATCGTATGAAAAGCATTCGGAACCGATGTATTTTACCGCTGCACTAATTCACCACCGCCCCCCCCCCCCATTGCCGACCTCGTTCCTAACAATTGAAATCAGAGCCTCATTTTCTCATTTAGTTTAACACCCAAAGAGAAATGGCTCTTTTCGGCTTTCAAGAGAGTCACTCTCTCGTTCATCCTCCCTTTTTCAATGGGACGGACTACACTTATTGGAAAACTCGAATGAGAGTTTTCTTGCTTTCGTTGAATCTCGATTTATGGCACATAGTCAAATTTAGTTTTCGAATGTCTTCTCTTCCAATGAACCATTGGAATGATTTGGAGAAGAAGACATTTTCTTTAAATGCTAGAGCTATGAATGCTCTCTTTTGTGCCTTAGATAAAAATGAATTCAATCAGGTTTCTTTGTGCAAAATGGCTTTCGATATTTGGCACATTCTCGAAATCACACACAAAAGCACGAATAGAGTTAAAGAGTCTAAAGTCAATCTTTTATTGCACGATTTTAAACTTTTTCGAATGAAGCCTAATGAAACCATTGTTGACATGTACACCCGTTTTACGGATGTCATTAATGGTTTAAAAGCTCTTTGAAAATACTTTTCTAATTTTGAACTCATTAACAAGATTTTACGATCGCTTTCTAAGAATTGGGATTCGAAAATAATAGCTATACAAGAATCAAAAAATTTGAATACTTTTTTATCGAAGAACTTATTGGGTCTCTGATGACCTATGAAATAACGTGCAATGCACGTAAAGAACTTAAGAACCACCTTCCAAAGAACAAGAAGAATTTTGGACTAAGAAGAATTAACAGGAAGAACTTGAGAACCACCTTCCAAAGACATGGTCTTCTAGGCGGTGGTACCGATAGACTAAGTGGTGGTACCGCCAGACTGGGTGGTGGTACCACCCAGTGTCAAGCTGCAAGTGGTGGTACCGCCCGTACCTCGAAATTTTAGAGATTTGAATTTTGACTCCAAGATTTAAAGCAATTTGGGGTCTATAAATACCCCAGCTATTCCTGCATGGAGTAGGAAGAAAAAAGAATAAATACTTTATGTTTCTAGAGTTGAAAACTCTTGTAAAGTATATAGTCCCTCCTCCTAAAGTTTAGAGACCGTTCTAAGGGAGAGTGTGAGGGAAGCTTTGTAAAAAGAGGGTGTAAAGGTTCTCTTTTGAGCCTACAAAAGGAGAATAGAGTTGTAAAAAGGAGATTGATCTTCACCTATTAAAGGAATATCGTTAGTGGATGCCGGTGGCCTCGACGGAAGAGGAATCGGTGGAGTGGATGTAGGTCACGACGACCGAACTACTATAATTCGGTTTGCATTTACTTCTGACAATTTACATTTACTGCAAACTGCCATTCTTTACTTGTGTTACATCTACTATACTCTCCTGTATGCTTTCAAGTTAACATCTTTCGAAATGGGTTTAATCGCAATGAGATTTTGAACCAACGTAATTTTTACCATGTTGAATCTCGTATTTTGATGATGAAACCAATTGATAATTATGTTTATATTTTAATCTATGTTTTGAGTGACGCATGATGCTTCGATCCAGATGAGATAATTAAAGCAGGAAAAATCATGTTGTGCCAGAGGAACATGTCAGAAGATTGGACGTCGGGTCGATTGATCGGTCGACGTATCGACAGAAGGCTTCGGGCCGTGGAGTCGGGCATTGGGCCAAGAAGAGTGGGTATTGTGCTAAGGATATCGGAATTGCAGAGTCAACTAGTCGATTGGGCAATAGGCCGCAAGAGAGGACGATGTGCCGAATAATCGGACGAAGCGTTAAGAGACCAATGACATGCCAGACAACTTGATTAATTGCTTAGGATTAATTATCTCGATCGAAGTTTTGTTTTATATATGCAGGATTAACTACGATGGAAGTAAGATATGCAATAGGAGTTGCACCGGAGTCAAGACTATGATCACGTTGGGAGTTCGAGAGTTCGACGGAAGTCCGGACGGTCGTCGGAGGTTCTGCGGGAACAAATCCGAGAAGTCCAGGAGCTTGCCAAAGAAGCTCATCGGAACTCACCAAGTGGATCATCGCAAGTCCAGGAGTTTGCCGGAAGTCCGCCGGAGCATCGCCGACGGTTCGTTGGATGTTCGCCGGAAGTTCGTCGGAAGCTCGCCGGAAGAAGCGATTGACGCACCGGAGCGAGTTGCAGTAAAAGTCTTAAGAAATATCGTAGTTAGCATGTAGATTAAGTTAGGAATGGGAGATGATCCCATTAACTTAATCTGGGGGCAATTGGGCCCTTGATAGACCCAAATTGGGCTGAATGGATCAACTCATTCGGACCAGAATTCTTGCCAAGCGATGGCACCGCCCAGGAGATAGTCTCCCAGGAAATCTGGGCGGTGCAACCGCCCCAGTCAGGCGGTGGCACCACTTGGGCTCGGTCTCCGAGCGAGATTGGGCGATGCAACCGCCCCTGTAGGCGGTGGCACCGCCCAGAGGCTCAGTCTCTGAGCTGTTAGGCGGTTGTACCGCCCCAATCAGGAGGTAGTACCGTCAGGACCCCGGAAATCCGAGAAAAGATACTTTTGAGCTCCAAATTCAAACCAGTTTAGGGCCTATATAAACCCCACCCTTTCCTGCATGAAAGAAAAACCAAACACACCGAAAATCCAATCTTACTCTATGATTTTTAGAGCTCATAAGTGTTGTAAAGGCTAGAAGTTCTCCTCCCTCTTTTCTTCCAAGTTTTAAGCTTTCAAGATAGGAGAGAAATTCTATAAGGGTTGTCTCCTAAGCCCATCAAAAGGAGTGAAACTATAAAAGGGTGGTTGGCCTTCGCCTATTGAAGGAAGGCCTCTAGTGGACGTCGGTGACCTCATTGGAGGAGGAAGCCAAAAGTGGATGTAGGTCAAGATTGACCGAACCACTCTAAATCTCAATTTACATTTACTTTCTGTTCTCTATCTTAACTGCAAATTGCCTCCATAGCTTTACTTTAACTGCACTTTGCCTAATCTAAGTTAAAGCAATTTTCGAATCGGCTTTTATACCGAAATCGCTTTTATCATATGAACATCGTTTTAAATCATCGAAAGTTTTCCACTGCACTAATTCAACCCCCCCCCCCCCCCCCCCCTTAGTGCTCTTGATCCTAACAATTGGTATCAGAGCCTGGTATTTCTCATTTCGGATTTACACCCGAGAGAAATGGCTCTTCATGGCTTTCAAGATGGCTTATTGGTTGTTCGTCCACCATTGTTTAACGGATTGGACTACACTTATTGGAAAACTCGAATAAGAGTTTTCTTGATTTCTATGAATTTGGATTTATGGAATATTGTTGAAAACAGTTTTCAACTTCCCTCTAAACCGATGAACGAATAGTCAGATTTGGAGAAGAAGTACTTTTCTTTAAACGCAAAGTCTGTGAATGCCTTATTTTGCGCTTTGGACAAAATGAGTTCAATCATATTTCTAAGTGCGAAACGGCTTTTGATATTTAGCAAACACTTGAAATCACACACGAGGGAACTAGTAGAGTAAAAGACTCGAAAGTTAACATTTTATTGCATGATTTTGAGCTTTTTCGAATACAACCAAGCGAGACTATAGGCGATATGTACACCCGTTTCACAGATGTCGTCAATAATCTAAAAGTTCTTGGTAAATCTTTTTCGAATTTTGATCTCGTAAGCAAGATCTTAAGATCCCTTCCAAAAAGGTGGGATCCTAAAATAACCGTAATACAAGAGAAAAAATTTAAATGATTTTCCATTAGAAGAATTAATCAGGTCATTAATGACCTATAAAATGACACTTTTGGAATATTTGAACCCGATGAGCACTTGAACCACCTTCCAAATAATAGGAAGGAATTAGAACTCTGGACAAATGAATACCACATGAGCGATGACTCAAGTGATGAGGACAATGATGAACTTGAACTTCGAACACTAAATCTTAATAAGTTTATTAAATAAAAATCTAAAATAAATAATGAACTTTAATGGAAGAAGAGGAAGGCAATCAAGGATGAATCAAGAACTTCCAAAGGTGAAACGGCGAATTGGGCTTTGATGGGCTTCGACTACAAGGTAAGTAACTCAACTCTCTTAAATTATTTTGAAATTACTTGAAGTTTTTCATGAGTGCTCAATTTAGATAGTAGGAATAGGAAATAAAAAATTATTTTTCAAAAATTATATTATGTTTTTCTTTTTAGCATCTTTGAAAAATTAAAAATTTGATCATGAAAAGTATATTGCTAAGGTTGCATGCATGTTATGTTTTGAAATGTTGAATTATGTATGCAACATTAGGGATGATAATTATATGATATGTGATAATGCTTAGGATTAATCCATACATGTGTATCTTGATGATTTTATGTCATGCATGAGTGTTTGAAGTAAATATTGATTTGAAACTCTCATTTTAAATTAACATGTTTGTGGTCTAATCGTTTTTATAACGAATTAAGATTACATTCTCATGACATATTAAGATGACATAGTGCATGTACATCTATGTATGAATTTCTTGATAGTCTTTTAAAGATAGATATGATATCATGATGTGTTTGGTCTTGACGGTTTCATGACAAAACTTATGTTTCGATTTTAAATGATGATACATATTTTCACAAAAGACTTGAATACCCTCACATAAAATAAACATGAAAATAAATGAGTATATCATGCAATTGGTCTTAATGATTTCTCTTGAATATACTTTTTGAAATCATACTTGATGATGAATATCAAGATATTAAAAGGATGTTAACATGGAATCATGCTTGATGATTTGTTTTATGAAATTTACCTTTCCATCTTAAATGTTAACACTTGTTTTATTAAAGGTAAAGGCATGCTAATAAGAAGCAAATCACATGAATAGAAATTTATAAAAATGAAATGCGATCCTCTATCTTATCGACTTTTCAATAAATCTATGCTTGTCATGTTTGAATTTATTGAATGTGACTTTGAGGATGATTTCGGATTTCACAAATGCTTGAATCATACTTATGACATGAGACACATTTTAAATATGAATCATGTTCAATGGTTCAATCATGTTAAATATGATAAAATGAGGAGAAATTTTGATCATGCATGGTAGGATATAATTGCTATAATGAGAATTTTACACTATTATATGCCTTAATAACATATTGAAAATTATGTGTTTTGGATACAAAAATTTTCATGATCATGAGCATGTTTTATCTTCATGATTGTATTTGAAAATCTATAGCAAAACCATGTCCGAATGCATGTAAGTGTTAAATTTCATTTTCAGATTTTTTTGATCCTAACAATTCATTTTTGAAAATTATTGATCTTGATTTGATGATTTAAATGAGCTTTATCTTGATTTTTCGAAATTTATAAATTGAGATTTCTTATGCTTAAATCAAGATTTTATATGCATGAATTAATATCTTATTCACTTACAAGATTGAATGAATTCTATCATTTTCATGATCTCCTAAGAATTCTTTATGTTATTTATTTAAGAGGAGATTTGTTAAAATGAATCACAGTTTCTCTTGATTTCTCGAAATTATAACTTGAATATTCATTTTATAAATCAAGATTGTTTATATATTCTCTCATGACATCTTTTAAGGCTTATGACTTGAATTTTGTTATGTAAAATTCTTTGAATGAATGAAATACATCTCATCACCTAATAATTCTTCTTGATATTCCTTATGTGATGATATGAATACATGAAATATCCATTAATTTGTTTTGATGTATACAAATAAGAAGTTTCGATCATGAATGGTAGGATGTAATTTGACAAAATTGGTACCATCTTGATGTGAAATAAATGATGATTTGGAATCATACATTAATGATGATTTTATGATTTGGTATGATGCATTCAATGATGAAATATTCATTAATTTGAAATGATGCATGCAATACTTATGACAATGATGTACATGATGTATTGCATATAATGTGTATCATGAATGCTTTAAATGATGAATGTTTGGTATTATGATCAACATGTTGATAAATGCTTAAAAATTTTAATGTTTGAGTATCATGTATGATATGCTCATTAATGATGATTGATTTATTCTTCGGTATCGTGCATGAAAAATAAGGTTTTTGAAATTGTGTATGTTTTAATTTGAATATATAATGATGCACAAATAAGATTGATACTTACCTTTGTCATAATCTGAAAATTGATATAAGGGTCTTCCCTTCTTTTTTACAATGACAAAGGGGAAGCAAGAATTTCTAGCGTGGATATCATGAAATGAGGCAAACTAGCTAGCTTGCACAATTCAAGATGAAAGCAAAAATTGCACTTCTCAAAAGAGAAGAAATTGCTATCTTGAACATTACCGATAATTGCTAGTTTGAAATCTCAAGAAGAAGCAAAACATGCTAATTTGCACATCTAGCAAACTTGCATATTTCAAGAGGCAAGAGTTGCTTTCTCGAATATCTTTAAATTACTAGCTTGCATGTTCTAAAATGTTGTAACATTGATAGCTTGCACGAGCTTGCTATCTTGAACATCTTAATAAACAAAAATTACAAAAGTGCTATCTTACCTATCTCAAGAAGTAAAACATGCTAACTTGCGCATCTAGCAAAGTTGACAAAATTTACATATTTCAAGAAGCAAGAGTTGCCTTCTTGAATATCTCTAATTTGCTAGCTTGCATGGGGTAGAAGTTGCTATCTCAAAAGAAGCAAAAGTGCTATATTATATGTTGTAAAACTTGCATATCTAAAACTTGATAGCTTGAATGTTCTAAGCATGATGTAACACTTGCTAAATTTTCTAGCTTCAAAACTGCATGATGATAAAACTTGATATTATGTTTTTCATGCAATAAGTTGAATTAATACTACAAACACATTAAAGTTGGACTTCTCCTTTTTGTTGATGACAAAAGGGGATAAGTATGATGTTATGCATAAGTTTATGCATATGTTCATGATGACGTGTTGCAAGTATTCATGATGAATATTGCAATAACTTAAATTCAGTTTGAATTCAAGGGTCTATCGATATGGCATATTGATAGGGGGAGTTTGTTTAAACTCTGGGAGTTAAGTTTAACTCTGTCATCAATTGGTTGTCATCATCAAAAAGGGGGAGATTGTTGAATCTCGTATTTTGATGATGAAACCAATTGATAATTGCGTTTATGTTTTAATCTGCGTTTTGAGTGACGCAGGATGCTTCGATCAGGATGAGACAATTAAAGCAGGAAAAATCATATTGTGCCGAAGGAACATGTCAGAAGATTGGACATCAAGCCGATGGATCGTCGACATATCGACAGAAGGCTTCGGGCCGTGGACTCGAGCATCGAGCCAAGAAGAGTGGGTATTATGCTAAGGATATCGGAGTTGCAGAGTCAACTGGCCGATTGGGCAATAGGCCGCAAGAGAAAACGATGCGCCGAATAATCGGACGAAGCGTCGAGAAACCAATGACATGCCAAACAACTTGGTTAATTGCTTAGGATTAATTATCTCGATCGAAGTTTTGTTTTATATATGCAGGATTAACTACGATGGAAGTAAGATATGCAATAGGAGTTGCGCCGGAGTCAAGACTATGATCACGTTGGGAGTTCGAGAGTTCGATGGAAGTCCAGACGGTCGTCGGAGGTTCTATGGGAATAAATCCGAGAAGTCCAGGAGCTTACCAAAGAAGCTCGTCGAAACTCACCAAGTAGATCATCGCAAGTCCAGGAGTTTGCCGAAAGTCTGTCGGAGCATCGCCGAAAGTTTGACGGATGTTCGTCGGAAGTTCGCCGGAAGCTCGCTGGAAGAAGCGATTGACGCACCGGAGCAAGTTGCAGTAAAAGTCTTAAGAAATATCATAGTTAGCATGTAGATTAAGTTAGGAATGGGAGATGATCCCATTAACTTAATCTGGGGGCAATTGAGCCCTTGATAGACCCAAATTGGGCCGAATGGATCAACCTATTCGGACCAGAATTCCTGCCAGGCGGTGGCACCGCCCAGGAGACAGTCTCCCAGGAAATCTGGGCGGTGAAACCGCCCCAGTCAGGCGGTGGCACCACTTGGGCTTAGTCTCCGAGCGAGACTGGGCGATGCAACCGCCCCTGTCAAGCGGTGGCACCGCCCAGAGGCTCAGTCTCTGAGCTGCCAGGCGGTTGTACCGCCCCAGTCAGGAGGTAGTACCGCCAGGATCCCGAAAATCCGGGAAAAGATACTTTTGAGCTCCAAATTCAAACCAGATTGGGGCCTATATAAACCTCACCCTTTCCTGCGTGAAAGGGCAACCAAAGACACCGAAAATCCAATCTTACTCTGTAATTTTTAGAGCGCAAAAGTGTTGTAAAGGCTAGAAGTTCTCCTCCCTCTTTTCTTCCAAGTTTTGAGCTTTCAAGAGAGGAGAGAAATTTTGTAAGGGTTGTCACCTAAGCCCATCAAAAGGAGTGAAACTGTAAAAGGGTGGTTGGCCTTCGCCTATTGAAGGAAGGCCTCTAGTGGACGTTAGTGACCTCATCGAAAGAGGAAGCCAAAAGTGGATGTAGGTCAAGATTGACCGAACCACTCTAAATCTCGGTTTGCATTTACTTTCTGTTCTCTATCTTAACTGCAAACTTCCTCCATAGCTTTACTTTCACTGCACTTTGCCTGATCTAAGTTAAAGCAATTTCTAAATCGGCTTTTATGTCGAAATCGTTTTTATCATACGAACGTCATTTTAAATCGTTGAAAGTTTTTCGCTGCACTAGTTTACCCCCCCCCCCCCCCCCTCTTTGTTCCGACTTGTTCCTAACAAAGGGTAGGTAAAATTATGCATGGTTGCAATTTTATAGTGACTCAATCTTTTCTACCTATGTCCACTCTCGATTCCTCTTCCCACGAGGCTATTGGTTTTCACTATCGATCTTATTTCTAATTGGTGAAGATCAACTACTCTTGTTATTATTTTTTCCTTTTTCAGGCTAAGGAGATAACCTTCATGCTCTCCTTTTACATAAGATCTCTCACCTCTTATAACTTAGAATTATAATCAAACTCAAGAGGAAGAGGAGACTCAAGCTATACTTAAGATAAGAGTTTATAATACTTTTTTTTCTTAGGAATAGATACTCCATCAACTAAGCCTAATTAGGGTATTTATAGGCCCCAAAAGGCTTTAGAAATGGAGTTAAAATTTTAAATTCTTAAAATTTCGGGGTATTAACGGTACTACTACAAGCACTAGGTGGTTCTATTATTGTAACTAAGTGAAAAATAGGAGTTTTGGTGGTACTACCATTGGCCTAGGCGATACTACCATCACCTTAGGTGGTACTACCATCAGGTGGTACCATCGTTGAAAATATCATAAAAGCATAAACAATACTTTTCGACTGACTCGGGCTATACAACTACTTAGCCTAGTGGTACCACTACCCAGGTCTGGTTTAGGCCATCGATTTAGCCTTCTAACAGGTCTAATTTGGTCCTTGTTTAAGCTCAATGGCTTCCTTGACAAGTTCATATGGTTTCGGCCCAATACCAACTCAAATTGACCTATAATGACCTTGATCAAGACTTTAACAAATCAACCATGCATATGTCACATTAACGAAACTTTCGACATGATGTATGTTATTCTGGTACGTCGACTTTCCCACGATATCCAATCTTCCAACATAATATCTGATTCTTCTAACATGATTCCTAAACCTACAGTACGAAGTCTAATCTCTAACATGTTTACTAATCCTTCGGCTTGACATCCAATTTTTGGCATGATAATTTTTTAATGTAATGTCCGACTTTTCTTCTCGATAGTTGGCCCTTCGATAATCCAAGTGTGTGATCGAAGTATTTCTTGCATCACTTATTTCAAAAATATATTTAGTCTAATAAACTCATTAATTAGTTTTATCATCAAAATCAAAGATTCAACATGATCCACCTCATTAACTGTATGCTCATCCCAATCTTACAACATCAGTTATCATTTAAATGACTATTTTATAAAACCTCAAACTTTTAAAAATTAAAAATATTTGATTGCTTATATTATCCCTAGTTGTGCCCCTATACTTTACGTAAATTAGCACTAAGATCTAGGTCATGCATCTTCATTAGGTACTCCCTTGAATATAATATTTTTCAGTGCTTTGATCTTAAAACTCATAAGGTATATGTATCACATCATATTATTTTTATTAAGTTCATATTTGTCTTTCAAATATGAGCTACTACAATAACCATCTATTATTTTTATTAAGGTATATGTGTACCTCAAATCCCCTCAAGCACACGTCTTACCACATTAGCCAGTAGTTCTCCTCTAGACGTACTCACTTATTACTCTAGTTCAGCAGCATCTTATCCCTTTTACAATTTCAACATCCACCTCTCCACTAACTCACTATGTAATATCTAATAAAGCAACACTCTTAGCACCATAAATGATATCTTTATCCTTTCCTCATCCAAGTGATACCGAAGTGCATTAACCTAATCAGATACATATCACTAACTCTTTACCAATTCTCATATCATCAAAAAATCCAATAATACGATCGAGCCCAAACATCACATCATAATTATGCTCTAAAAATGGTATGTTTAAACTATGTCAAATCCTTAATCTTCATACTATCACAAGCTCTCTACCCTGCCCTACTAAACCCACAAAGATCGCCCTAGCTTAAAAATCTTCACACTAGCATAAAGCCATATGTGAAAAAATATGATGTCCTACTTTACAATGTCAGATGGATCCTTATATTATCTCATCTCACACAAAATATCATCGGGTGTAAGTGAATCTTTTGAATTAAGTGTAACATAAATGGATGCATTGCTAGATACAAAAGACATCTAGTGGCTAAAGGGTTTTATTAACTATCAAATATTGATTTCATAAAAACCCTCAGTCTAGTTATTAAATCGATAATAATTTGACTTATTCTGAGTTTGGGTATCACTCAAGGCTGACATATATGTTAGTTAGATATTAATAATGCTTTCTTACAAAGGATCTTAACTGAAGATGTCTTTATGTAGTAACACATTAACTTTATCCATCTTCAATGTTCAAGCTATATTTTGTAAACTACGAAAAGCTACTCATGGACTTTGTCAAGCTCCAAGAGCCTAGTATACCAAACTTAGCTCATTTTTTATGTTAGTCGACTTTACCAACTCTAAATACGATGGCTCTTTATTCTTAAGAGATGTACTATATATCTATTAGTTTATGTAAATGATATTATCATCATAGATAATAATTTCAAGAAGATCAAATAATTCTATAAGCAATTGGTAAATTGATTTTCCATCAAAGATCTAGCAACCTTAAACTATTTTCTAGGAATGAAAGCAATGTTTACATCTTTTGAACTTTTTTTATCTCAAAAAATATATATTCGAGATCTATTATCAAAGATAAATATATAGAATGCTAAAGAAGTTATCGCCCTATTATACTCCACTAAGTCACTCAAGCTATAAAATGACAACCCTGCTATGCTACAGATCCCACTCAATATAGATAAATACTTGATTCCTTGTAGTATTTGTCTTTTATATGTCTAGACATTTTATTTACGGTTAGTAAATTATCATAATTTATGCACTGACTCTCTACTATACATTGGTTAGTACTAAAACGTATCCTATGATATCTTAAAGAAACTCTCAAGTATAAACTTATTCGTAAATACTCATTTCTTTATCTTTATATCTTTGTTGATTGGGCAAGCAATATTGATGACAAAACATCTATATTAATGTATATTAGCTTCCTTGGAATAAATATGACTAATTTGAGTTCCAAGAAATATAATACACCTGCAAGATCAACCACTAAAATTGAATATCGAGTTATTAGCACCACTACTATAGAAGTCAACTAGATCATCAATCTATTATACGAATTTGGCATCACCTCTTAATTCACTCTAATAATATACTATAGTAATATCAGTGCCACTTACCTATACTCTAACCTTGTGTTCTACTCTCCATGAAATACAATGTCATCAACTTTCACTTTGTCAAAGATAAAATTGTCAAACATCAATTACGTGCTTCTCACATCTATACTTCTGACCAACTAGTGGATTCCCTCACAAAACCTCTCACTCGTATAATATTTCAATCACATCGTTTCAATATTAATAATTTTTAACGAAAGTTCAATCTTACGGGAGAACGATAGAGGACCGTGATAAAGACAAATATGCAATAACAACTTTGTATTCATTATATGTTTAAATCCTTAATCAATCTATAATTTAAAAATCAATCACTATGATATATATTTTTATATATATGAACATAATTTAAATATATAATTAAAAAATTAATTTTATATAAATATACATTACCTTAATAAATAAAATCATTATCACTTTTATAATAAATTCTTTAATTTCACCGGGCTGCAGTACTAACTTTGCTTTCCGGTTCCTCTGGCCTCATGGCGTCCATGAGTCTTTTGGACATGGATGGTAAAGAGCAAGCAACCGCAGTCGCTCGTAAGTAAAATACATTTAATGGAGGAGGAAAAGTTGAAGACACTTCACATGTGGTGCATTAAAGACCAACTTGTTTTCTAAGGCTGATCTTTACCTGGATCCTTTTCTTCCTTCCTGTGAATGTTCATGAACTGCAAAGTTGCAGCATCCAAATTCCAATCTATGTAATGTAATCAATACACCATCTACAAACAAAGGTCCATTATTTCTCTTCCTTTACTCTTTCCTGTTGAATCATCATCGTTATAGTTGTGAGGATGCATTGTCCCTAAAAATGATCGTAATTGCTGTCAAAAGTTTTAGATCAATTATTATATTTGTTTCTGCAACTTGAGCAGAGACAAGCATTGGAGATTTGGTGGCTGAAACTCCAAGAACAGTAAAACTACTCTCATATGATTGATGTGACCAATGAGTCCATGCACACCAAGTAATTTACACTTGTTTTCAACCAAAACAACAGGAGAAATTAGTGTGATCAGTTCAAGCAAACACCAAAGAAGACGTCAAACACGTCCCCTTAGAACAAGAATTGATCACATGCATCATCACCTGGCGCCATGTCTGGAAGGCTCTCTTGCCCATGTCCGACACTTTCATCAAACAACCATGACTCGAGCAACGACAACGGTGTTCGGGTCTCCGCCGTAGACTCGTTGATCCCAAACAGTGACTCGAGCGGTTCCGGCGACATGGAGCAGCCGGAAGCACTCGAGGCCGAAGCAACGCCGGGCTTCGGTGAGCCCCTCAACCATCCTTCAAGAAGTCGAGATATGTTCTCGGTGCTCGATGCGTAGGTCGAAGGCCTGATGTTGAAGTTGTACTCAGCCGAGGAGGCCATCGAATCAGGTAGGTCATCGGACTTCTCCATGGACAAGGCCTCGCTCAGAGCCCGCTTCGCCATGTGGATGTCGGTTTGGAGACACCTCTCCCACTGACCTTTGGGGATGGAACGGCAGCTCGGGCGCCTACTGCTCGTTTGTCGATCATTGCCAGTTCCAAGCTTCTTCTTCAGATGTGTATTCCAGTAGTTCTTGATGTCATTATCTGTCCTCTCCGGTAGATACGAAGCTATAGCTGCCCACCTGCATTCCAATAACATCGATGTCATCAATCAGTAGCCAGAACGAAGTCATGATTCATGTCATCTCTTCGTATTAAGGCTTCAAATCAATTACCTGTTGCCTAGAAGAGCTTGGAGATGGATTATAAGCTTCTCCTCCTGATCAGTGAAGTTCCCACGCTTGATCCCAGGCCTGAGGTAGTTTGTCCACCTGAGCCTGCAGCTCTTGCTGCATCTAATTAGCCCTGCCAAGGAAAGAAGACGATCTAAGTCGAATCAAGTATTCAGATCACAAGACTAGAAGAACGAAAAGGCTCACCAGTATTGGTAGGAACAGCCTTCCAATTCCCTGGACCATGCTCTTGGATGTAGGAGACCAAGACTATGTCCTCTTCTGGTGTCCAAGGTCCTTTCTTCACACCATCTCGGTCACAGCGTGGTGGTGGTCTGCCCATCTCACTCCTCTCTTAACCTTTTCCTTGAGAACGAAAACAAACAAAGAGTCTCTTCGCCACCTTTTGCTCCTTTTCTCCAATGTAGCTCAAAAGACAAAGACAACTATCTTCCAAGCTCTCCACAGGTATATACACACACCCGCTGACCCTCACAAAGACTTTGGCTGCATCAATCGTCAAAAGAAGACAGCAAGGTGCATTTACTCAGCGGTATCCACGGAAGTCGGCTTGAGGGAGGTATCCACACACTACCGCGTGCATTCAATGTGGTTGCACCGGGAAGAACCCTAATCTGACTTCTCTACTGCTTCGGATGTCGGTATCAACTACTAAAGCTTTTGTTACTGCTTACTGGCAATGGAGTTCAGGTTTTGATGGCGCAGAAAAAAACATGCAAACTCTACTTAGCCCTTGCTAGTCTCTCTTCTCATGCAAACCCCAAGAAGTCGTGTAGGTTGAACACTTGATGATGGATAGAAGTAGATGCAGCATTTAGATGGCCATCTCTTCATGTAAAATAGTGCTAGAACACAGACGCGGCAAGTCTTCACTGACACTTCCCTGACCTTCTTCAAGTGAGTTACTGTTGTTAGGAAGACTCCCAAACAGCAAGGAAGAGCAAAGGTCAACTCACAAGTGTCAGAATCAAATTAATGTTCTCTCTGGATGAATATTTATTCTTTTATTTAAAGAAGCTCAAAAACTGAGGCAATATATATTTGTTAATGTGGCTCTTTTTTTTATGATACTCAAAATGATTTCTTTTTCTTTTACTTATTTAAGTGGAAGAATATGAGACAAACTATTAGGAATAGGAAGAGAGAAGGCTAAACTAAATATTTTTAATTATACTAATTTTTAATAAAACTCAATATCATTAAAAGATCCATATTGTTGTTCCCAATTTATTTAGTATATTTCAACTAATTATTTTTGTAAATTCAAGCTTAAGAAAACATGCATGAAAAACCAATGACCTAAACTTGTAAATTGCAATATGGATTTCATAATTCCCCATTGGATAAAATCTCTGTCTTCATGATCACCAAACTCAACTTAGTCTGTGATCAACAAAGGCTTAAAGGTGTGGTGATAGGGGGAAAGAATGTTCACCTTCGATCATAACTTGGAACATAATCTTCTAGTCGGTAGAAGAAAAATATTCTCAATTGTCAATAATCAATCGTCACATCAACATCGATTAACAAAAAAATATTTTTATGTTATGTGGAATATTTTCTGAACCATTAGTAGTCAAATTCAAATTGACTATAAAGCAACATGAAATGCTCCTCTTGACTCAGGACTAACTTAATCATCCAATAAATTATATTGAGAATTTACACCCAAAATAGCAGCTATATTTGAGCATAAGTTAGATCTTACATTGGACATTAAATGCATGCCACAATTAACTTTAAATTCTCCTTTTATATATGAGAGAGATTATAAAAGGCTCAAGTTTAAATATGGATTAAGTTAAGAGAGAATCTTAATTTATATATTATATTATTTTTATATAACAAAGGATTTGAGTTAAGCATTGGATCACATATGTCTTATTTTTTCTTTTTTTTATTATTATATTTTATGGTTGATTTGATGAATGTATGAATGAATAATCTTCTCAGTTGATGCTTAGAGAAGAAACTCATTCCAAGCCCTATTTCAAGTGGCCGCCAATACCACGAGATTCATTTGTGGGCTTGAGGCCCATTTTAAATGGCTTAAATGTGGGCTTACGGCCCATTTATCCCTTCAGACTATGGCTTCGTCCACCTCGGAAGTTTTAGCTCTCAACTTTTAGGGCGAGCAGCCTGAAACCCTTCCTCCTCCCTCGGGGTCGCGGAACCTCGACTATGGCGGAAGAGCTCCCGGGTAGCAACCCCCAACATGCCAAAGGCGACGAGGCTGCCGAAGAAGACATGGAAGTCGAGACGAGCCCCGTCCAGGACCAGCCCGACGGTGCCGAGAATGCGGCGGTTAATGGTGGTGGCGGCTCGAAGAGGGGAAGACAGAAGGAAGCGGCGGCCGAGGGACTCGAGGAAGGCGCTGTCTCGAAGAAGCCGAAGGTTTTCAAGAAGAGATCCTTTGAGGAAGAAAGGATGGAGAAAGTTGAAGGGAAGGGAGAAGGAGGAGCTGATATGGAGGAGGGAGGCGGTGAGGACGAGGAGTTCGAAGGTGACAAGGCGAGATCATTTGATGAAGAAAGGATGGAGAAGCTTGATGGGAAGGGAGAAAGGGGTGAGGATTCGGAGGGGGGAGACGGTGACGACAAGGAGGCGTTCGTAGGCGACAAGGCGAGATCAGTTGAGGAAGAACGGATGGAAAAAGTTGAAGGGAAGGGAGAGGGGGCAGAGGATTTGGAGGGAGGCGGTGACGACGAGAAAGAGTTCAAAGGAGAAGAAGAAGAAGGGGGAGGGGATTTGGAGGAGGGAAGAGGTGACGTTGAGAAGGAAACCTCCGGCGTGAGTGTCGGCCCGAAGGTCTTTACCTCCTCTGTCGAGATGTTCGAGTACTTCTTCAAGTTGCTCCATTCCTGGTCACCAAATCTTGATCTCAACAAGGTCACCTTTTGGCTTTTCTGTCTCCAGCTTTTCCTATTTTTATAGAAATGCGGCTCTCTTTAGTCCGCATTTGCCAAACATGTAGATTAAGTTGATCACATTGCTGTAGAAGATCGAGTTGAATACCCCACAAAACATTGTTATACTCGAAATTTCCAGCACAATATTTTAGGCACCCTATTGTTAGTGTCAAACTCTTTTATCCGATCCAATCAAATTTTCATACTGTTCTATGCCTAGAATTTGTAGGTGGTGCATGACATCTCCTCACATTTGTTTATTTAGTGATTCATTGCTTATCAGTTATGTGGATGTTGCATTTAGGTTATGATTGGATTCTATTCGTAGTCCTTTATTTACTTGAATTATTGCATATATTAGCATCAATTTTACCTGATTTGTGGTGCTGTTGGGGTTTAGCAATCTAGTTTGAGGTTTCTCTATTATTAGTGGGAACTAACTGTTCTTGAATTATGCCAAGGTTTTCTACTATTGTCCTCATTGTCTGGTACAAAATAGTTTAGATTTCGTTAAAAATTTACATGGCTTTTCTGTTCTATCGTTCCTGTTGTCTTTTAGTTTTTATCCACTTACAAGGGACAAATATAATTATTTGACTGTTCGATTGTGTTAATGTAGCAATTATTTTTTTCTGCTAGCACCTACTCGTAGATGATAAATGTTAAGAGGAGAAAAACGCGGTCTAGTCTACTAGATTATGAAGTAAAAGAAAAGCATGTTTGCACTTTGTTGCCGCCTCCTCTTCTTCTGCTTCTCTTCTCTTCTTTGATTCCTCCCCCCTTCCTGATATGGTGCCTACCAACGCACCATATCGACCCGTACCCAACATGGGTCCAGTGCCCGAAATTACAATCCCTAGTTGAGAAGAAATTATTTTACCACTTTTCTTTGCCTTGTTTACTTATTTGTTAGGGCTGCCAATTTGTCTGGATTGGATCAGAAGGCGCTCAACCTGCTTCAGATCTGTCTTTCTGGATCGATTAGTTGGCCAGAAATCAAATCAACCCAAGAAGACACACATCTGGTCAATTAAGTGGGATATACAGAAAATAACACACAATGAACAAAGGTAACTAAAGAAAAATAGTTCTTCAAGGAATTTTCTCTTGCCCTAATAAACATTTAAACTCATTATCACATTTAAGGGCTTACAATCACAGAAATTGAGCAATGAAAATTTGTTCTTGTATTCCTACAAGATCCTCCTATAATAGTACTTTTACATTCTTCAAATATGTTTCTAAGTAGCCTGACATATACCAAACCCATGTATAAGGATGTTTAGACATTATTTTTTCTTTAAATAGGACTTGGAGGTCTTTTTCAGTTGCCTATGTAGATGAAAATGCATTGGCATTCCTTAGTTAAGTAGGACATCAACACTCTTGCCAAAGGAGGCTATGCCTCTCAGTGTTTGTTCCGATCCAAACTCATATGGTTATGGTTATCCTGCCATCTCTTCCAATTAGGACCTGGTCTCATTGCCATGTCAAGTGGTGCCCCAATTGCCAGCAAATCAAGAGTATATTTGGGTAGGGTGATGATGAACATCGTCATGTAATTAAAAGGTGTTGGTTGGACACTCCGTGTTGATCGGATTCTAGGACCCACTGGTAGGTTAGCCCAAGTGATGTGGGACCTAGTAAGGATGAGGACCAGCCCAAGTTGGTTATTAGATCTTGACTTTTGTAAGATTTTCTGGCCTGAGTTTTGACCTCCACGGCTCTACCATAAGGAAAAGATGTCCTCGTCAATTGGATCCAATATGAAGATCAAATCATCGCCATAGGTAAATCGATGATGCTTGAATTACTTAACATGGTCTGTCTATAATCTTTAGAATTGTCTGGTCATGATGATTCCATGTTGGAATCAATGCAGTACAACCCTGGATTGATCTGACATGCATTGGTTAAAAATAAATGTCATGACAAATTTCTCATTCCTATTCTTTAATCAGGTGATTCAGTGGCTACTTTATGTCAGTGCAGTACATAATGAAAAGAAAGACGACTTGTACAGCCCCTTTTTACTTATTTTTTCTGGAAGCTGCTTTCCTTTTGCAACATCAAATGGTCTTGTTACTATTATATTGCATGTTAAGAAAGCATGTCACTCTAATTGGCTTTAGTATTACATCCATCTAAGGTGATTCATGAAAAGAAAGGTGACTAGTACATTCCTTTTTACATATTTTTTGCTGGAATCTGCGTTCTTTTTGCAACATCAAATTTTATTGTGATAATTATACTGTATCATAAGAAAGCATGTCACTCTAATTGGCTTTGGTAGTGGACCATCCATCTAAGGTGATCCTGTTGGTGTTTTTAGTAGTGTTAGGGAAAATTGTGGTACCTCATTTTGCAGTTCTCTCTGTGGTATGCTTACATGTAATTGAGTCCTAGGAAAACAGCTCTCCCACATCATTGGAACTCAAATTGTCATCTCACACTCGACATATTATGCTTTCAGTATGAGCACATGGTGTTGCATGACTTGCTGAATAAGGGGCATCCAGAGCCCACTAAGAAGATTGGAGTAGGTATCCAAGCATTCCAGGTGCGCTACCATCCGGCCTGGAAAAGCAGGTGCTTCTTCGTTGTCCGAGTTGATGAAACAATAGACGACTTCAGCTTCCGTAAATGTGTCGACAACATACTGCCCTTGCCCGACAACATGAAAGCCCGACTGTCATCGGGTGGCAATAAGGTGACGGATCATAAGAAAGCATGGAGCAATCAGAAGGGAGGCCGTGGCAGTAGGGGGCGTGGAGGAAGAGGTGGTGGTGGTCATGGCCGTGGCCGTGGTGGAAAAAAGGGAGGAGGGTTCCGGAAATAAATCTCAGCTGTTTTTGCTCATGGTAGCGGTTGACCTACTTACGTTTGAAAATCTTACCATTTTTGGATTCCCTTGGGTTTTTGAATCGAAATGTTTTTAATCGTGGTTTGTAAATTGGGATGCCTGTCTATCCTGCAATTTAATTCAAGAGCTTCAACGTCTCCCTTAATGATTGATGTTACTTGTAAAGTTCACACGGTTGAAATCCATGGATGAGCGAGTATGATGGGATTTGGATCGGAAATAGTAGAGTTTGAGACACCCATGCATGCAACAAGGGGAACGATGTTGTACATGATGCTGTCTGTATCAAGAAATGGTAATCAGACATGCAAGAGAATTGTTAGGAAAGTCTGTCGAAACATACTGTAACGGTTAGATTAGTTTTTGGCTCTTGTTTTCCGAAAGAGGAAAATATGCTATATTTGTCTTAAAACTGTGAATAGAAGAAGATATGTTGGGATGCTATTCCTAACATCCTCACTTTGTATGTCGATTGAATTGTTAATCGTAATTATTAATATGCCCGACGGGAGTCAATCCCACAATGAGAAAATCCATATCTTGCAGAGACGTCACCTTAAAATCCGTGATTACGTACGTAATCATGGATTTTTAAGCAAACACTAACTTACTCATTCAACAATGATTAAATCATTCTGAATATAGGAAGAACTCTTTGAAATATACTAACGATTGGTGTCACCGTTACCACTCTTAACTTCATCTCTTTTCTTCTTTTTTTTTGTGTTTCTGAAAAATATATATATAAATATATAATAAATAAAATATTTTAAAATCATATTGAGTATAAATAATAATAATAATAATAATAATAATGAGGATTACAATAATAGTTCGTTGTATAAATGGTTGTGAGCTATTAATTCATTCATTCTACTTGGAACATCAAAAACATTTTTGGTGCCTATATTTTCTATTCAAAGTCATTCCGAATCTTAGAATAAGGTTATCCGACGTGATTTTAAGTATTCGGATCCACCTATATAAAAAGGATCCGACCCGTTATCTATCCTTCGCTTCGTTGGTCTCCCACGTGCGGAAAGCGATCTTGGTTCTTACGCTAAGCCTTTCCCACCTCTGCTTTGCTTCCCATTCTCTCTCCTCTCCTCTCCGAGCCGATCCGAAAGGGGATTGATGGTTTTGGTCACTCGATTCAGGGTCTGAATCTGTGCGGATCATTCCTCTCGGAATCCTATCTGACGGAATCCATGGAGTCCTCCGCGCCGCAGCGGTTCGACATCTTCCGAGTGTTCTCAAGATACTGCGGTGAGTGGGGAAGAAGAACCTTGTTGTCGTTTGGATGCGTCTTAAGGGTTGCATTTTCCTTGTTGACAGCTTTGATTTTTGTTTTTTCGTTTGTTATCTGGCGTTGTAATTTGGGGAAAAGTTGCCTTTTGTTGTTTTTGAGCATTATCGCTTATTGATGCGTAAAATTTTGTCTTTCTTATTTCGGATGGATTTATTTTTTGTATTTTGTTTCCTTTTTTTATCTCTTTTCCGGGCAAGAAGACTGTTTGGAGAATCAGGAATTCAATTGAGTGCTTCTGTGTTGATTGAATAGGACGAAGCGTGAGAAGAGATGAACTAGTGTTGGTTGGCTATGTTGTTGGGATGAACTCTGTTTTGATCTGGAAATTTTTTTTTTATCACCTTGTTCTGGTGGTGATATACTGGACCCACTTATCAAGATTGAGGATGCGAAATCTCATCTTATATATTTTTTTAAGGTGTCAATTAATGTGCTCGAGGTGCTGGGATTATAATCCGCCTTTGTCACTTATCCTTTGCAAAAAAAAGAGAAAAAAAATTATTCTGGATGGGTCGGATATTATTCTTTTCAAAATTATTGGATACAAGTGGAGTGGTTATATGGTATGTTTGTTTGAATATATATTCTCAGCTAAGTTGGTGTTTCATTCTTGAGCTTTATAACCCGTTTATTGCAATCTTCTCGAATATTAGAAGATTACTTTTTTTTCTTTGCATGAAAATTTTGGTGGCAGATTTGCTTATGTAAGTGGTTCTTTTTTGGTGCTGTGTTCTCTCACGTTTAAATCTCAAAGAAAGATTTTTATTTAAGAAGCTGTGAATTATTGAATGTGCAAAGCAAGAAGAAAATTGGATTCCTGAGTATCTTTGGTCATAATCTTCTCGGGCGTTTTGTGGATTATGAGTTCTGATTGTTTTGTGCAACTCAAGATAATTACTTCTTAACTGTTTCTTCTTTTAATAATGTGGACATTGCAACATTTTTATGTAGATATTGTGTCAAGAAATCATCTTTCAAGCTCAAAGGAATTGTTAGCTACGCTTTTGACCTCTCTGGAGTACAGTGTGCTAACAAGGTTTGGCTCTTTGGGATGCTTAAGACTTTGAAAACCAAATTCATGTCATATTTATATGCACTTTTTTGATAATTTTGAAGAGCTAATATGTTGAAGGTATTTTGTTTCATGTCTCATATCTACTAATAAATTAACATGTTAATTTGAGATGCATTTGTGAAATTCTTGTGAACCCGCTCCATAAAACAAGGCACCAAATACCATGCTGATGACCCAAAAGCAGAATCAAAGGAATCACAATTACCTCTAGTAGTCAATTTGCATCGGTAATCATTGTTGCATGTTTTTAAAGTTGACAAATTCTGTTTGGCAAAACTCATTCTTGATCCCACTATACAGAATTGAACATAAGATCGATACTGAAAACTTGCATATGCTTCAGCTTTGACTTCACGATCATGTGGACCTACTATGTTTCAATCACTCCCATACTTTCTGACCATTTATGAGTATATTTGTTCCATGTGGTATCTTGAAAGTTTTCTTGAAATTCTCTATCCTGTTCATAATACTTGCTTCGGTCAACCAAGCTTCCATGTTCTTGATATTTCATCCTTAGAGGATCAGTCACTCATCCATAATATGATTAAAACATTTGGTATATTAAACCTCTCCTTTGATGCTTCAGTTATTGCAAGATTTAATTTTTTTAATTTCTAACTTAAGCATTCCAAGAATAAACAATTTTGGAGTATCTTATGTGATGTTCCTTCGTAAATTCTCATACCTTTCTATCTCAAAGTCAAAGATATATGTAAATCATTCATTTGACCCTGTCCTTGTGGTTCACTGGCATCATTTGTGTAGAAATGAATCCTAACAGTGTCGGTAGTGATGATCAGATGAAAGATCTAGTTTTCTTTTTTATTTTAATGAGAATATTCTTGAAGAGATGATTTTGCAAAGCTTTTGTGCCTTATGCAGTGTAAATTTCATATTCCTGTAGACTAATTATTTTGTATATGCTTCACTTTCTTTCGTTCTAATAAATTTCTGGTATTTGATTTAGGGAGACATTATTCAATGACACCTACAGGCTTATGTCATGCCTTGATTTGTCTGTGAGTGCTGACTTATAAGTTATATACCCTTTGTCCTGGTATTTTGTTTGTCACTTTCATTATTGGTTTTTGACTATGATTTTGTAGGTTGATTCTCGTCAGTTCAGTTCCTTTTATGATTTCGTCTTCTTCATTTGTCGTGAAAATGGGCAGAAGAATATTAGTAAGCTCATTTTTGTGGATTGTTCTGTATTTAATATTTTGTGTTCTTTACTATGTTTAGCATTATGTGATTTTTTTTCTTATCAGCTGTAAATAAGGCCATAACAGCATGGAGGTTAATTTTGAATGGAAGGTTTCTTATGCTAGATCAATGGTGTAATTTTGTTGAGGTGTGTAAGTACTAAGTATTGTGTGCTTGATCACCATTTACAAGTTACATACAAATTCTAATGTAGTATTTTGGCTGCTTGTTTGGTTGCTCTCAGAGATGGCAATGATTTGATATGTTATTTCATTTCTAAACTATCATCATTCTGTTTCCCAACTTTTAAATTGTAATTGTATACTTTTTCCGCTAAGGGAATGCAGTTATGAATGATGTATATGGCACATCTGTCTGAAGTGAATTTACTAGTGTTAGACATTCTACTGTTTTATATAGCCACTTTTCTCAAAAATATGTATAACAATCACTAAGATAGACCTTTATCGATGCTTCTTTGAGACACCACTGGATTGCCTCTATTTTTCCTAGATGCATTATGAAGATTGCCGGATTCAGTTGTGATTGGTAACTAGAAGCATCTCAATGCATCAATGAAAAACTGTGATGGTAGCTAAGTGAGGATCAATTACTGCAGATCAGGGGTAAAGGATATCCAGTTAAAGGATACACTCTTGGAGTACATAGCACATGCAGAAAACATCCTATAGTTGGTCTTATGATGGTGGTAATGAGATTTCATTTTCTCACTGGAAACAAAGTGGTCAGGGAGATAACTAGAGCCATTGAAAATATGAAACTACAGTAAAACATATAGGTATCGATGCAGATAAGGGTCCAAAGAAAAAACTCTAGAAGCTGAAAAGTAGGTGATAGAACACTACTATGAGGATTATTCTTTGGAGAAGAGAGAATATAATATTATAAATTCTTAGTCTCGTCTTGTAGGAAGAGTCAATCAGGTCAAAAACAACTGTGCAAGATTTGGATGAAATAATCAAAGGAATATATGAAGATAATTTCATATGGGACATAAATTGATTCATAGGTAAATGGCATATAAACTATTTGTGGATACATGTAGAATACAAGAAAAATATATAACTAGATATATAAATGTAGATTCTACCATGTCTTACAATTCCTGTAGTAGCAAATATACAATGTAAAAGTAATATTAGAAGAGTATAATAAACTTGAACTCTGAAGTAAACAGTGAAACTCCAAAGCAAGGATTGAAATTTCGTATCGTACCAAAATTTCGAGACTTATTCGGTACGGTATGATACTGTATACTAAGCGATATATTTCGGTCTATCGCTCGATATATATATATATATATATGTAAACCGCTCAGTTTACCTCTATGCGGGGTGACGTCGCTGAGGCGACGTTGCAAATAAAAAAAATATTACAGGCGACGTCGCCCGAGAAGAGAAGAAAAGAAAAATCTTCGCCTCTCTCCACCTCGCAACGTCGATGCCTCTTCTCCCACGCGCGGATGAGAAGTCGCCGATAGATGAGGAGGAGAGCGGCGATCTCCAGGTTCTCCCTTTTTTTCCTATTTCTTTCTTCCCTTTCTCCCTCTTCTTTCTTCTCCCTCGGTCATCATCGACAATAACGCCTCAATCGACGACGATAATGCCTCAATCAATGCTACCGCTCGGTAGCGGGCAGTCCGCGTACCGATCTGTTGACGGAGTGGTACGTACCGCCTGGTCCGGACGGTATCATTCGATATTGCAGACCTTGCACCAAAGATGGGAATATAGTGCTTTTGAAAAGTAAAAGAAATGAGTTAGTATTCTTTCTGGAATAGTTTAACATAGTGGCTTATTTCTAAGAGTTCTATTTATGTCATTTTATCTAAATTTTCCTTGATTGAGCTCAGAAACACCAACGGCATAATATATCTGAGGATACTTGGCAACAACTCCTGGCTTTCAGCCGATGCGTAAATGAAGATCTTGAAGGCTATGATCCAAAAGGTAATTGTAGACTAGGATCATCTCTTGGTATAATTGTGGCACCATTGCTGCCAAAATGTGTTTCCTATGTGCAATCTGAAGACATCATCAAGCAGGGATAACTTTTTTTAAAATTTTTTTAGGTGCTTGGCCTGTACTCATTGATGATTTTGTTGAGCATATGTTCAGGTTTGTCTTCTTCGCTGACCTGCTATTGATGGTTTCATCTTTTCACATAATGGTACTATTAGTCTAACATCATTTAGTGGAAATTTTCTTTTGCATTTCCATTAAAGCTGTCTGGATTATCTATCTTGACGATGCATTCAAATCACATTGCTGCCCAAGACTGGTGCCTCATGAATTTGGAGATGAGAGTTATTATAAATTTATAATGGACAAGCAGTTCTTCAATTCAAACAAGAGTTTCACATCACAACTATTGTTTTCGATTCATTATGGTTGTAAATAATGGCATAATACATGATCGGACCAGAAATTTCTTTTTTATTCCCCAGTTTTTTTCTTTTTAGTGATTGGAGATGCCTAGTTGATACCATTATGTGGAAAATTTCTTAAACAATTTAAACACTTGAACCCTGGAACTCATTTGTTCTTCTATTGATAGGGTGAATCAAACTACTGGTATATATTGAGGATCAATGCACTGTGACATGATTGATCTTGACTGTTCTAAATTTGGGAGGTCTAACAGAAAAATGAGGCTCATTATCAGGCCTGGCCAAGCTTCTCCTGGATCAGTTTCAGGATTGGCTGGTCTTGTAAACCATTGGTAAAAGAGAACATGAGTACAACGAGTTTTTATTTGAATGTAAATATCTGGGTTCTTGATTTCAATAACAGTATGGAAGGGGCTTACCCTAAATTCCAGTCAAGTGGAGCTAAATATAGACACCACTTCTGTTCTATTTTATATTCTTAGTATGTTTTAGAAGTTAATTTTTGCAGTCTGTGTGGCAATGATGAGGCAGCTGTTTAGATGGTTGAGGTTGTGTATGCTGGTTTTATCTCATGAACTAGTCTTTCGTACATTTGGTCTTATAGGGAAGTTATTGGCTTTTTATAACATTGTTAAGCAGAGGTGCATGAGTCTGGACATAAATTTCTGTTGAAAAAATGATTTTGTAGGAAAATCTAGTACGAGTTTGAAAAATATTCTCATAGAAAACATCATTAGCATGTTCCAGAAGACATATGGGACTCTACATGCAAAGAAATGAAACCGAAGAGTGCATAATGATAAGAAGCCATCAAAGACACTTGTTCATAATGAGATTATGAGATCATAAGATCAGTTGGGAGCAAAATGTCCAATCTTTTATTTGAGCATGATATATGCTAATTTCAGTGTGTAAAATTGGAAGTTGCTTGGTCTTTTTTGTGATATGGTGTCATGATTTTTCGTATGAGTTAGTTTTGAGTCAGCTACTAATGACTTTATCGTGATTCTTAGTTGGCATAACTCAGTTATTTCAGTTTCATGTTTTTCCCTGATTTAAATTTCTCTATTTGTTTTTGTAACAATCAGCTTGCCTGCCTATGCTTGTTTAGATGATTTAAATTCATGATAATTCATGTTCCAAAATGCAGTATCAATCAATCCAATGATTGTGGTGCTCAAGATTTATGCTGCTGTGGTGATGTCGAAGCACAGCCTAGCATATCCAGTACTTTTAGTGGTAATAAGCCCAAACCCTGAGCAGAAGAGCAAGAATATATATATATATATATATATATATATATATATATATATATATATATATATATATATATATATATATATATATCAGATGTCAGAGGTGACAATAACAAACCCCTTTTTTCTGACATGTTTCCATGATTAATCCATTGTTTTGCAGGATTGAATTTGCATCCTGGGTTAAAGCGGAAATATTCTTCTTATTTTGAGAAACATATTGAGCACATTCCAAAATCGATGGAGATATCAAAATGTTCAGACTTTCCAGCACAAACCAAGCGATCAAAGCAGACTTCTTTTCCCCGGCAATCTTGGACATATGGATTCCGATATATCTATGAGCATGGTTGATGGTACATGGGACTACCAAGATGGAATGAATAAACACAATTCACATAATTGTCTTCATCCCTCACTTTGTGCTGTGGAGGATTGCCTGTCCAAAGGTTCAGAAGGATATCTTTCATTTGGCTGCTGTTTTCATTTTGATCAGAAGAACAGGGTTTACTCCTAAACATTTTTCTTGGTCAGAGTCTGAGCTTCAAGTATTTTATGCATCCTTTTGTTACGGTATAAATTCGGGTTTTTTTGTTGTGTGCATCGTATCATCAGATTGTATGTATTAAGCTGGCCAGCAATATATCAACTATCAAGTCATGTGATCTTTTGTTTCTTGACCGACTACTGCGAGTATCAACATATATGATTGGTTGCCATGATTTCTCGGTTCCCTCTTGTTCAGATGACTGCCACCAATATCTAGTATTGTTTATTTGGAATTGGTATGTTCTGTTATCGGGCATGTATCATACTCTTTGTACTAACTAGTAGAGTATGCAGTTTTGGATTATGGTTAATTGCTTGTTCATTGTAGTTCTGCTTTGAATGTCTTCTCAAACCAGCCATGTCTTCAAAGGAAGATTCAGAGTTGTGTTGTAGATAGGATGAGACTGAGATATGATCTTGTACTGTAGTCCTTACTCATATGGCAATGCAGTTATTACATTTTCATGACATTATTATCGTCGGGAAATATAAACTTTTAGTCCATGAGCCATTGATAGTATTGTCATCATCCTATACTGCACTGTATGATTTGGCACCAGAGTGAATGTGAAGAACCTGCACAGGATAGCCAGTGTCATCTTCATTTGCAGGTAAGCAGAGTCTTTCCCCAGACATATTCGCGGTCCAGCCTGCAACCATCAATACAAAATTGCAGTGGTTAGTCTTCCTCCCAAACGTCCATTATCATCAGTGTATAGTTCAAACTTCACCAACTCAAGTTTCATTGTTGTTGTTGCAGTGGAAGTAGAGAAAGAGAATGTTCCTATTTAACCTCCATTTATCATCAGGTAAAGCTCAAGCTCAAACTTCACTGATCTAAGTTTCACTGTTGTTGCAGTGAAGTAGAGAGAGAAGTGAGCTTTCGATTTCCATGGTGGATGTACCTGGAATGCTGTGAACTTGAATGGGGAGACGGTCTGCAATATCCCATCCTTGAACCACCTCTCAGGTTTGTACAGTGCTGCATCAGGTCCCCAGTTGTACTCCATTCTCCCCATGACATAGGGAACATAGGTAACCATGTCACCTGCTTTCACCTTTGTTCCATCTGGTAGAACATCATCCTTCAGAATTCCTTTAGGATCCTGCATTCTCTCACTCACGGTTACATGATGAAGATTGATTGCAAGTTATCTGTGCAGGTTTGCAGGCCATGGAATGGGATCGATCACCTGAGGAACTGCAGGGTACAGTCTGAGAGTCTCTGAGATGCATGCATGGAGGTAAGCCAATCTTCCCATGGAATCATAGCTGAGGAAGCCAGCAAACTGCGTCATCCTGTCATCGAAAGCCTCGACCAGTAGCGCAACACCTTCTTCCTTGGCGCGCTCTTCTTCGAATGCCCTGAGCTCGTCATGGAGCTTCTCGGCCACACCAGGGTGTGTCATCACCATGTAGATGAACCATGACAGCGTCGCCGCCGTCGTGTCTCTTCCTGCGATCACAAAGTTAAGGACCACATCTCTGAGGCTCTTGTCGTCGCTGAAGATGCTGCCGTCGCCCTCGCCGAGCTCGATGAACCTCGACAGCAGATCGTGCTTCATCTGTTGCAGAAGCAAGAACAGAGTTCTAGGATGGCAACCAGATCAAAGCAGGAGAGTATCAGGTCATATTACCTCATCTCCATTTCTCTTGGCTCGTGCAAGCTTGATCTTTGCTTTCCTCCGACGAATAATGTCGTAGGTGAACTCATCGAGGACTTTGATGCTCCGCTGCAGGCGCGCCTCTCCTTGCACGCGAAGAAGCCTTTTGATCCTCCAAAAGGGATCGATGAATCGGTTAGTGACGATGATATTAGCATCATCGAAAGCCTGAGCAAATGCGTTCTCGGGGAGGTCAGCTGCTAGCGTTCCGATCTCGACTCCAAATCCAACCTTGGCGATGGAGTCCAACGTCATCCTCATGAACAGATCCTGCGCCCACAGCAGCTGCAGCTGCATCAGAGCTTCCAAACGCCATGCATGGATGACTCACCGATTACCTGCATGTCGACGTCGCGATCGACCGGAACTTGGCATAGTATTCGTGAGAGCTTCAAAGCATGTTCTCTGAACACACGAGTGCTCAAGTCCCTCAGATTCTTCGACGCGAACTCGAGGCTGGCCGTCTTCCTCTGCGCCCGCCACAGCTCACCGTCCGCATTGAAGATGCCGTCTCCGAGCAGCACATCCATGTAGGATCGATACGCTTCCCCCTTCAATTGCTTGCATCCACATGAGAAAGATTGCAGTGCGAGAAAGTCTTCGGTCCGAAGACTGAGATCACCTTGGGGTAGTTGGCGAAGTTGGTCTTGAGGACATGTTCGACGCTTGCAGGATCGGCGATGTAGGTGTAGGATTTGAACGGCAGCGAGACGGTCACCGTCTTCGATTCCGAGAGGTAGCCGGCGAGCCAGTCGTGCATGCGGTCGTAGTTCTTGAGCTGCTCGATGGTTGATCTGATGACAGGCCATGTCTTGGGGCATCTCTGGTGTCTCTGCTTCCACCTGTGGATGAAGACCCAAGAAAGCAGAAACAGAGCGAGTAGAGAGCAGGTGTGCAGTCCAAACAGGGAAGAAGAAGAAGAAGAAGAAGAAGAAGAAGACGCAGAGGGCAACAGGTTGGATTCTTCCATGGACGCAGATGCTTTTGAGGTTGGGGAGTGTGGGTATATAAGGAAAAGGAAACAGTAGGTGAGGTGTGGGTGACAAGTATCTTGGCATGATCATGGGTTAGATGGTCTCATTCCTTGGGTGTTGTACGCCTAACCAAGAGGAATGAATCAAGCGACGTTGCTGCAGCGATTACCAAGTACGATTCTCTCATCATCATCGATGGTATGTTAGATAGATGATATATCATTTGTCATGATCGATGAATAGAGCCTCGACTCGATATTGGGAGGGTTAGAGGTCTTATTCGCGGCTTCACTCCCATCCCATCCCATCCCATCCCATCCATATTTCTGTTTTACTGTTCTACTTTAATGCTTAATGAATTTTTTTTTTCTTTTGCCAAAAAACTTGAGCTATAAATACACTCGACGAGTTTGGCGGTGCAGTTGGGAACTAGCTATAAAAACTTGAGCTATAAATACACTTGAGCTATTATAAAGACACTCAACTAACTAGTTTGGTTGTGTTTGCTCGGTTCTTGCGATCCACTTTTCCCATGGAAGGATGTGATAGCATCAATTGATATCATTTCTAATAAAAGGACTTGTACTAATAAAAGGACTTCTACTCGAAAGGTGAACCGATAGACACTCGATAGTCATCCACTTTTCGATCCAATGACGTCATTTCAAAGAAAAAGACTTCTACTAAGAATATTATTTTTGAAATTCGGATACACTAATACGATGATACCATACACCAATACAATACCGGTCATGGTCCAAGTCCCGACCAATATGATACCGGTACACAAAATTAGAAGCTTTATTTAATACCATCACAATACGATGATCATTAATTCCACAAAAAGAAAAGCTATTCAGAGAATGATGATCATTAATTCCACAATATGATGATGCGCAATTGTGACTTTAAACTCTTGCAATCAAAATTAGGCTCATTGTCCTTCTGGACCATAAGTGCCAACTTGACAGAAACTTCATTAGCATCTACAATTTGGTAGAGATACTCCGGCGGCAATCTCAAACATAATTCGAGCAACTATTTTACAGCGATAAGGTCACCCGAGATGCACCGGGCACCACAAAATAATAATGCCTATGAACAAAAGAATAAGGCCTATGGAACATAAGAATAAAAGGAAATCATGAGCTGAGAGATCGTGCCTCCGCTGCTGCCTTTCGCCGTGTCTCACCATTCTTGGCTGCCCGCAGCAGGCCTGCTCTCGCAAACGGAAGCTAACAAGCTGCGAGATACCTTTACTTCACAGAGCTTGACTTGTGAGGCATAGGGCATTCATTTGCATTTGTCAGGCACTCTTGAGGGTTAGAATAGAAGTAATCTTCCTCCTTGGGCTTACCGGCAACAACTCTTCGGCAGGTTGGCTGGCCGATGCTCTTCTCAAGAACTTGTCTCACTGAAGTTGCAAAATCGTCCCAAGAAAGTGTCTTGTTGTTATGCAGATCCAGAAGCTCCACCAATTTTCTGCGGTCCAGGGAGATAGTTTTCCTGAACCCGAGATACCTATCAAGACCAAAACACAGGCAATCATGTTAATTGTGAGTGAACCGATGGTAACAGCTACAACACAATAGCAAAAGAAAAAGACCAACCTTCGATGTCCCTCGACGACTTTTGCCATGTTCCCATCATATGTTGGGATGAAGACATCACTCGCCAAAGAAACCATATAATCAAGGGCAGCCATCTGGGATGAATGGTTCTGAAATTGACGTAAATCTTCTGGGTCAAGTAGCATCTCCTTTCTAACCTGGAGAATGGCATATTTGTTGCTCGTAACTTTTTGTACTAACTTTAATTAAGCAGTGACAGAAGTTTCCTATGGAGGATAGCTTCTAACTTGAAACTGGTAGCTAAAGAAAAACAAATATAAAATTCAAAATTAAATGAAGCAACTTAATATATGGAATAAGATCTTACAAGCTTCGGGAATGCTGCGCGTAATGTAGACAGCCTCTTTTCCCCACCATAAATCTCACCAGAGGCAATGTATATTTCAGTATCCTTGTCAAACCCCAATGCTTCGAGAACAAGCGTGGTCTCCTCAGGTGTAAGTGGGCAAAAGCCTTGCAGCCTTTTGGCTACAGAGTCTATCTCTTTTTCCCTCCACCATGGATAAGCATACCTAAAAAAGTGCAGCATGTTAAATTCACACAGAAGATAACACTAAATAACATTTATTGCCAGATAATTCTATTGCTTGCATAAAGACAACTGAAACCTTACAACAGAAAGAGAAAAAAAGGCTGCTTGTACCATTTTCTTCTTTTCAAGGCAACGCTTATCAATATCCTGAATATTTTGTCTATTATGTTTCCAAAAAGTTGTATATTGCTTTCACAAGACTAGAGAGACCTTATGACAAAACATAAAAAATATAAACCTGCTTATACATTACACAAGCATATATATGTGTGTGTGTGTGTATACATATATATATACATATATACATATATACATACATATATACATATATATATACACATACATATATATATATATATACACATACATATATATATATATATATATATATATATATATAGTTTTTACCAAATGCCACAGGCCACATGGTTTCATCAGAACTAAGCATGGATTGAGACAAACATTGAAAAAGAGCTTGGCAGATGAATGATGGTCATCCCATGAAACTTAACAGTAAAAATTCGAAGTCATCTCGAATTAGTTGATATATGATATGAGACTTATACCATATAACAGTATGATGCTTCAAGTTCTTTTTCCTTTAGAGAGAGAAATTATTCTTTATAAAATAGATTGATCTTTTTATCTGTTTATCGTACACCAAGATTTGGTATTTGCAAGAGTAATTTTTACAATAAAAAACTACGAACACCACAGGAAGACATGATAAATATTTTAGAAAAGCCTAAACATCAGAAAGACCAAATTGATATTTTTGAACAAGAGGCTCAAAAACACATAGGGTTACTGTTTCAAACCTTAGACTTTTAAGCTCCTCAGCTTCTTCCTTGGAACAACCATGAGTGCAGCCAGAGAAAGCCAGCATATCCATTTCATATCTCAAATGTAGCGCAATAAAGGATCCCCGCTTTTGAAGAATTTGAACCAACCTGTTTCCCAGTGCCTCGAGCTGAGGAGTAAATTTTAATGCATGATAGTTTACATGGCATCTAAGCTTTTGGAGATGAATAGGGAGATTGTTTGCCAACCGTGCATCTGTCTTATTAAAATGAATCACATTGGACTTGTTGAACAGTGGCAAAATCTGCATCATGTGAAGAAAATCAGAGACAACACCAAGAATGGTAAACTCTAAAATATTAGCAGTGCAGTATCTTGCAAGAATACAGTCAACATAAAAGGCATAAAAGCCACTTAAGCTTTTGTGCATACTAAGACAAGCCACAAACATATACATCATTATTACCACTGCATGAGACATTCAAGCAAGAGAAATAAATGCAAATGTTCAATACTAAAAATAAATAAGTTCAATACCTGTTGCAAGTAGTACTTCTCATCTGACCAGCTCACAGGACGCATTCTAAGTAAATTGCTAGAAGCCTTTCCACTTATCTTCTTTGGTAGCCTTTTAGTGATGTGTACTTCATCTTTTAAAGAATCGATGAAATGTTTCACATCAAATAGATCATCAAAATTGCTGCAGTACGAATATATAGATGTTTAGTACCGCAGCCAAGAATGACAAAAAACACAAAATGAGAATCTTAATCGTGGACCATAATGCCAATCATAACCAATACATTAATGCAAGGTACTAGACTGGCATATAAATGCATGTCGATGTAGTATCAAAGGCAATGCTATATCATATGGGTCTGTGATGTTGTGGTCAGATATACCATCTACTGGAAGTGAATGGCGCAGCTCAACCATGCATAGCACTTGCTAATGGCTGACTAGCATACACTTGGATATGAAATGTAGTCAATTGCTTGTTACCAAAGAAAAAGTACCTCGGGTCAGCCCAAAATGACTGCTTATCAAGCTCCGGAATCACCAGTGTAAGGTTCAACAAGCGAGCCACTGTCACCATGTCACATATCTAAAAAAACCCAATTACCATAATTTCAGAAGTAGCAGTGGATATGTGCAACATTCAGAAAGAAGTTACCAACCGCTGCACGCATTTGGTTTAAGCCACCATTGCATGATACTTTTAGATAACCATTGCTTGTATAATTTCCTGCAAATAGTTAGATTGGGAAGGCATTAGAACACTTACTGAAGTTAACTACTGTGTTAACAACATAAGTTACTATTTGTAATTTTGACATAAAGCATTCGAATATGTTCTATTTTGGAAGGTCTGGCATTCCTGATATAATTATAACCTTATAAGAATTGGACATTTTTGCATCTGGACTAGCATGGTAAATCATATAAACTAATCACTCCTCTGTAGGACCATAGGCAGAAATTTTAAGACCTAAACATGATAAAAGATATTACAGACAATCTTTCAAGTAATTTTTAACTGATTAACTGCACCACCAGGAATTCATTCAAAGCATGAAGCTGCAGACTAAAAAAAGGAGGGAGAAAGAGAGTTTTTCAAGCATAAGTTACTGGATTTGAATGACACATCAAAAACAAGATTCAACTCCTGGTTATCAGATGCAAAAATGTATATTGCAAAACATGTTGATCAGATGCAAAAGTTACCACTCCTGGTTACTGAAGCACCCTCATTGTGTCCCTCTTCTAATTTAGATTCATGAAGATAGCATATAAAGTTTCACACGGAACAGACAATAAACATGCATAATCTTAATTGTGAAGAATTTCAGGGTAATATCAGCTAAATGGGTTCTAAAGTTTAAGCTATCACCATGGAATTATGAAAAGATATATATGTGTAAAGATTTTTTTGTTACCGATGTGTAAAGATTTGAAATGAATATATCAAAGGAGTAGAAGTAAAGTACGCAGTTAAAGAAATATTTCTTGAGGAAAAATTCTTTTCAAGAGCAATCTGATAGTTGATTGTGAACATGAGCAAAATGACTACAGAAAATATGAATATAACCACTTAAAAAGCACAATGCATCATTGTTTTTTGATTTTCCATGTTACAAACAGTCACATGTATGAGTCCCCTTCATAAGATGGACAAAATAACATAGTAACCCAGTAACTTATCATCTAGGACAGCTAGAGCCTTGTGTGATGGCTAGTTGAAGGGCTGGGTACTTTGCAGCAAGATGGTTATAAGCAAATATTTTATACAAGGACAAGTGATCATGCCAAACTAAACTATATGATTATAAGCAAATATCTCTCCAACCATATTTGTCCAACTACTTCTGAAAGAATGTGATCAATTAATCATGGCATGAAGCAATTCTGCTGGAAAATTCA
Organism: Musa acuminata AAA Group; assembly: GCF_036884655.1. Lineage (NCBI taxonomy): Eukaryota > Viridiplantae > Streptophyta > Magnoliopsida > Zingiberales > Musaceae > Musa > Musa acuminata. The sequence continues at coordinate 37,921,852 of NC_088334.1, forward strand.
TCTTTCTTATCTAGAAGCAAAAACAACATCAAAACGTTTGTTATAATCTTAAAAACAAGGGACTCCTAACTCTTGGTTGAAATCAGACGTCTTTTTCCCTTAAATCTTTATTACACTTAGGCTTCTCAAATAACCCGTCAAAAAGAAAAAGAAGAAAGAGATAATAAAACACATGACATCAGCCAGTATCTCAGATATATAGAGAGAGATATAGAGATCTTCCCCAATATAGTACCGATCTACCATTCCTTTAACAGTGTTGATAAAAATACCAAACTGTCTTTTATACTTTTAACAAAAAATTATTTGACAGAAACAAATAAACCTCACCCTCCAAAAAAAGAGAAAAAAAAATTAAAAAAAACATAAAAACCATGGAAAACAAGTCAGAACACATCTATCATCCTCTTCTCTGTTTTCTTTCAGTTTTTGTCCCTATCAAAAATCTTATTGAGAATGAGTATAGTGCACGATTGTCCAATGTTTCCAATAGTGTAATTTTCTTTGGGGTTTAGAAGTCTCCATTACATGCTACAAGGCAAGTGCCTTGACTAATCCTGAGAAGCAGATGATTAAAAGCTAATGCATGCACAGTTAGAGCTATTGTTTTCATTACTCTAGAATCCCCTACCCATTGCTCATCAAGATGTAAAATCAAAGGGGGAGGGCAGAGAAAAAATGTCTAAACATTCTTTATTCTATTTTATTGTAATTAACCGTCACTTCTCATATATAATTTCTCTACGTGATACACTTTAAGTGTGTGTTTACAGGTGCTTCTTTTATCCATAGCAAAATGGTTTTCCTTCCTTGCATATCAAGAAAAGACAAGATGTTAGCACTAAATCGCGTTTTAGGACAACAAGATGAAACATTTGATCCCAAATGATAGTGACATCTGTTCTTTTGCTCCCAAGATACGTCCAAAAGAAGAAATATGCACCAAATCGGCACTTTAAGGCTACATTTTTTTTTTCGGGGAAAATCTTCAAAGAAAAGCTTGGATTACATACTCAATGGTGGGAGCGGCGGTGGAGGAGCAAGTGGCGGATGAGCGGACCTCGATCCTGCCTCGGCTATGCCCAAGAACAACCGCGCCGTGTTCCAACCCCAAGCGTGGGGCCAGAGGCGCCCGGGGACGAGAAGCTGGACCAGGCACGTCCAGATGAGGATGCAGCCGCACACGGTCAGGAACCAGACCTGCAGCCGCGCTCGCTGCGGCATCGCCGCTCTGGCCGAAGGCGCTCCGCCGGCCTCAGAATGTGCGGCGACGCCTCCCATCGCACCGCCGCCTCATCGGAAACTGGAAGAAACCTAAATCCGAAACACCCCCTCCCCTCCAAGATTCGATCTTTCGTGTCCTCGATCGAATCCTGTGGGTATTCGTATCCAAGAAGAGAGAGAGTGATGGATGCGGCGAAATAATATCACCTTCACTTCCTTCTCTTTTTTTATTCTTATTATTCGAATAAAAGGGCCAGCTTTTAGCACGCTCAGATCCAATTGTGCCAGCGGTTTAGTGGCTATAAATAAAAAAAAAAGCCGGTATATAATATTTATTTATATTTATATTTATATTTATATGAATAATTTATCAAAAAAACACCTAATAATAGACTTTAACATGTACTAATGTGTAATCCCTTTTTGAAGAATGTTGTTTCAAGCCTAATCGATCAACATGCCAGTTCGATTTGGGTCAGATCAATTCAAATCAGATCTATTATTTATAATCAAGTTACACTTATAGAAATTATTAAAAATATACTAATTTTATGTACTTTTATTGCTTAACTTATTTTAATTTTGAGTGTAACTAAGTCAAAATATGAAATATAAAATATAAAATATTGAATTTTATGATAAATTTAAAATAATTATATATAAATATTAGTATTTTTTAACATATTCTATGTATAACTCAAGTGTAGTTCGAGTGTACCTAATAATTTTTTAGATATTTTTATATAAAATTAATATATTTTAGGATAATTTAATTCTTTTAGATTTATGATGAATTTAAAATAATTTTATATAAAGGCTAATATTTTTTTAATAGATTATGTGAATGAATGTAACTCAAATGTAATTATTTTTTAAATAATTTAAGATAATTTTTATATAAAATATTTTTTAAAAAAATATGTTATGTGAATAAGTGTAGTAGTTTTTTTAGATAAACTATGAGGAGCGAAGGAATAGTGGATTAGAAGTAAAAGAAGAAAAAAAAAAGAAGGGGATTATTAGGCAGGTGGATGAGAGAGAGAGAGAGAGAGAGATATGATGAGGAAGCGAAAGGAGAGTGGGGAGGTGATTGAGTAAGAGAGAGAGATGATGGTGGAGGTGGAGTGAAAAGAGGATAAGATGATTGTGGAGGTAAATTGGAAGGAGAAGGCAACACAAGTAGAAGGCAACACAAGTAGAAGGCGATTGGTAGGAGGTGAAGTGGAGAAAGCACAGTGGAGGAGGGGGGTAAATTTGACATTTTCAAAAGATAATCTAAGAGTTTAATTAAATAATTAGTTGAATCGTATGATTTGATTCATCTAAACAAAAATTGATTTTATTCTGAAAAATCAAGTCAAAGTACGATCATCATTTTTATTATTATTTTATTTAAAATATTTTTTTATCAAAACTCAAAAAAAGGGATTTATCCTAAAAACCATATTATGTCATATGATATTATCAAGGGTTTTTTTTTTTTGTATATACACATACCCCATTGATACCCTATTTTACTTCCAAAAATATCCTACCATAATCTCCTATCTTTGCAGTAAACTGATTGATTCATAAGTGAATGTGTCTAAAACACTATTATTAGCGAAAGTTATGTTTTTTAGTTTTTATATTAATAAAAAATATCTATCTAAGATTTTTTTGATAAATTATTTTAAGTTATTATTTCCCACTAATAAGATTTTTTTTATATGTTTATAGTGTTTTTTATAGGAACTTGAAAAACATTATAGCTATATTAAAAAATAACTTATAGAAGACAAGTTTTTTTTTTTTTTGCTGTTTTTGTTTTCAAATCAACAAAAGCACATATCCTGAAACCCTAAAATGTTTTATGAAACTTTAATAAATATAATAAAATAATAATCAATACTTGTGACAATTTGAATTAATTAAGATTGGACTCTAATATTTCCATTATAACGTTTTTGAATAGAGCTAGTGTTTTCAATTTACTAAATAAACATTGTAATTAGTTTGATTGAACCCAAGTAACTATAATCCTGTTCAAACTGAAGTAATTTAACTCCTATCTAGTTGTGTTTCCATGAGAAACTTAGAAACTAAGGTTGTACTACTATCGTCAACTATCCAAGATTAAAGAGGAGGAGGAGTGAGAGAGGTGGGGAGGAGGAATTGAAGGAGTAGAGGAGGAGGAAACTAATTAGAAGAGGTGGATCGAGAGGAGGAGGAAGAAAGGGAGGGTGAGAAGGATGAAGCTAATGGAGAGAGGAAGAAAGAGGCACGGGGGTGGGGGTGAGGGTAATCTAGGATTTAATTAAATTAAATTGATCAGTTAATGCTTCGTTGAATCTAATTTATCTAAAAAATAATTCGATTCTAAAAAACTGAAATGATTCGATTTTAAAAAATTAAGTCAAATATAGTCAAAGATAATCTTTATCTTTTTATGATTTCATTTAAAGTATTTCGATGAAATCCCGGGCCTCCCTCGTAAAAACTAAATATGCGAGTGTTATCTGATAAAAAAGATATATATATATATATATATATATATATATATATATATATATATATATATATATATATATATGTATATATATATATATGTATGTATATATATATATATGTATATATGTATATATGTATATATGTATATATGTATATATGTATATATGTATATATATATATATGTATATATATGTATATATATATATGTATATATGTATGTATATATATATATATATATATGTAGATATTTATATATATGTATATATATATATGTATATATATATATATGTATATTTATGTATATACATATATATATGTATATGTAGATGTATATATATACATATACATATATATATATATATATATATATATATATATATATACATATATGTATATATATATATATAAATAGTGAATGTGTCTAAATCATTATAATTAATAGAGTTAAGTTTTATTAATTTAATAAAAATATCTATCTAAGGTTTCAATGATAAATTAGTTTTATTATACTTTAAGTCGTTATTTCTCACTAATAATATTTTTTATATGTTTATAGTGTTTTTGTAACACCCCTGATTAATTCCATATCGAAAGTGGACAAGATTAAGATTGACTTATAAGAGCATGATGAGTGTATTATTATTAGCTTTAGCTTAAACATTTTGGTTACGACATGGAATCATCATTGGGATACGCCTCTATGCTATGATCTAATCTGAGTTATGTTGGGGTTTTGAGTGGGGGTGATTGTAACACCCTGATTAATCGTATACGGGCAAAATTAAGATTGGCTCATCAAACTCGGGTCATGACAGTTTTTGTATATGTACTTTAAAAACATTATAGCTCTATTAAAAAATAACTTACAGAAATCTTCTTTTTTTTTCGTGTTTTTGTTTTCAAATCCACAATAACACATATCTTAAACCCTAAAATATTTTATAAAACTTTAATCAGTATAATAGAATAATAATTAATACTTGTAATTTAATTAAGATTGAACTATAATATTTTCATCGTAGCATATTTGAATAGAGTTAGTGTTTTCAATTTACTAAATAAATATTGTAATTGGTTTGATTGAACCCAAATAAATATAACCTCGTTAACTACTTTTCACATGTGTATATATATATATATATATATATATATATATATATATATATATATATATATATATATATATATATATATATATACTCACTGAATATTTATCAATCAATACCCTCATTTTATTTTTTAAAAATAGTACCCTAATTTTATAAAATCCAAAGTATCCTAAAAAATTTCTTCCTATCGTAATATATTGATTTGTTATAATGTTTTTTTGTCTATTATGATGTTTTGATCATTAATAAAAATATCATAAATAATACTCATAACTTCTGATAACAAGTCTAAAAATACAATATGGATCCATGAGCAATAATAATTAAAGAGGGACCATGTGATGCAATTTATAGTATTTTTAATAACATTTATAATGTTTTCAATACATCAATAAAAGATTGTAAATAATATTGAAAAATATTATAAATGAATAAAATAAAAACATTATAATAGTTAAAAATTGATTAAAAAAAGATAAAAATACATGATGAAAAAACTTTTGAAATGCATTTTGTGTGTTTTTCAGATTAGAGATACAAGGTATTGGAAGTTATTACTTAAATATATGAGAAAGTATGACTCAAAAATATTGATAATTTCTATTCAGGTTTAATTCGATCTCATCCAACAAATTAAACAAGAACAACTATGAGATCTACATGAGGTTTAATTTCCAAGTAGCACATGAGGTTTGTTAGAATCTTTAAATGTTCATAAACGAAAATAATGAGAAGGTATTATTATAGATTTTCTTTTAAGTTTACTAAGAAACTCTAGAAAGCATGATATTATTTAGGTCATCATTGATATGCTAATTAAATCTACATAATTCTTACCTATTAATATGACTTAATCTGTTGTAAGCATATATATTTGATGAAAAAGTAAAGCTTCATAGTGTTTTAAAAGAAATTATCTCAAACAGAGATTTTAAATTTTCTTTTAATCATGAAAAATGCTATAAAAGTTTACGAGTACTAATGTTAAGTTTAGTACTGTTTACTATTCACAAACTAATGATCAATCAAAAATAAAAATTGAAACGCTTGAAGATTTGCTTTAAGTTTATGTCAAAAGCAATAATAATTTTTTATTATAAACAGAGATTAAGAACTCTTTTATTGAATTCACTTACAATAATAATTTTTTATTATTATAAAACTTTATAAAGCTTTATATCAAGGAAAATGCAAAACACTTATATAATGGAAAGAGATTGGCAACAGAAAATTATTAGCACCAGACAAAATACAAAAGATTAATAAGAAAATTTAAGTTATATAAAAAATTAAAGACTACCCAAAGTCATCAAAGAAGCTACGCTGATAATATAACGAGAGATATTAAGTTACAAGATTTTGTATTATTAAAGATCTCCCATTATAAGTGTGTGATAAGATTTGAAAAAAAAGAAAAATTAAGTGTAGATTTGTCAATCATTTTGAAATTATTGAGAGGGTTGATTCTATTACTTATAAAATTACTTTGTCACCGTCGTTATCTTATATCAATGATGTATTTTATGCATCGATATTGAGAAAGTATATAGTTAATCCCCTTATATCATTAAAAATATGAGTTGATTTTAATCGATAATGACTAATCTTATGTCAAAGAATTCATTCAAATCATTGACAAGAGATAAAAGATCTTTAAGATTTTGAGTTTGTTCCCTTGGTTAAAGTGGTTTAGAAATATCATTCCACATAAACTATCTTGAATATATATGAAGAAATGAAAAGAGTTTACCTCAATCTTTTCATTGAGGTATGATAATTTAAAAAACTAAATCTTTTTTTTAAGAGAGAGAGAGAGTGTGTGTGCGCGTGTGAAATATCATTCATTTCTTAATTATTTATGATATTGATTTTTTTTATTATTTTAATTAAAATTTTTATTTAATAATTTCTTATTTTAAATAAATTTATATTGAAAGCTTAGGGCTATAGGGCCTAATTGGAAATCCTAGAAATTTTAATATGATTTGTGAAAGTATTAATGATAAGTTAATGGAGGAAAAAAAAGATAATAAATGTGGCACTAGAAAATAAAATAGGGCCCTTATGCTTGATATATGTTGACATCTAATATAATTTTGATGCATGCTTGCCACTTTGTATTACTAAGGCTTATCTAAATATTAGCAATTGGAGTACAAAAGTTAAATATTTTTAGTCGATCAATGTCTATGCTTGCCATCCACCTTACACTAGAGAAGAGAATAATTGAATGAGAAGAAGAAGAAGAAAACAAGTGTGCTTAGTTTGACTTGAGAAATTTGGATTAATTCAAGATGTTGGGAATTAGCTCTTTAAGGCCGGTGTTTAATCTGATCATATATAACATTTTATCTTTAATTCCCTTTTACTTCTGAGTAAGATTTTTCCCTCTTTCTAATAGCATCAACCTCAATTAAGTTATATAAACATATAATTATGGAATTATAAGAATCCTCACTTATCTATCATATTTTAACTATAATTTGAGCAAAAATATTATTAAAAATTATATTTTTAATATCTTATTTGAATAATTCAAAAGTACAAATATTTACCCAAATATTTATTTCAACTGATCATTTGAATTCTGCTAAACAAAGATAAAATGATTTCATCCATTCGTATTAAATTACTTATAAATTTCTATAGACAACTTTAATTTATATAAAATATTTTTAATTAAAAAATAAACTTTGCATACCTTTTTAACAATAGCTGGCTTGAATAATTTATATCTTAATTGACTGTCCGGATAATTACTATAACTTACCTTAGAGATTGTGGTAGAATTAATTATTCTCAATATTATTATACAATTTGATTTCAACGAAGACTCATAATTCTTAGTTACTGATTCTTATTATGATTGAATAAGTTGAATATAAGTGTATGTTAGTTTTCATATTTCTTTATAAATGTACATATATGTTTTTGTTGCTTCCCATACATTTATACTTTTTATATTTTTGGTGTATTCTAGTGTCTGTGTGATACTTTTATCCTTTTGTCAAAAATAATAAAATATATATATATATATATATATATATATATATATATATTAAGTTTGTGGAGTCATGACAAGCTTAAAACTTATATTAGATCTATTAAAAAATGAGTGGGATTATATTATGTTTTGTCCACACAACACCATCTATGTTTTTTTATTTTTTATTTATATGGTCTTGAAGAACATGCTTATGTATTGATGTATACGTTTTTTGACATGAATGAATTGAATGGAATATCAAAGATAACTGTTGAGCTCATTTTAATCTTGATTTGCTTATATGTTATTGTTTGCTTCTTTGTTAAATATGGATTTAGTAAAAAAATATATATTACTCTTGAAATTACATTTTATATCTTAACCCTTATGTCTTATGATTTATCATTCTTATTATAGAAGAATATTTTTTTTTATAATTTTGTCCAAAATCTAAGTTAGTGTATGTTTTCTTTAATGTTAAAATAAATCTTAGGAAGATTATAGATATTACATATGATGTTTTGATCTTTGGTGTAAACTTGTAGCAAATGATTAGCTTATGGACATGGTGTTTCATTGATCCAATAAGTTTATAAGTAGTTGTTAAAGAATCTTTAAGTGGCCTTTGAGTTTTATAAATTTATTGAATGATTTACAAATTATACAAGTTGTACATATATATATATACATACATATATATATATATATATACATATATATATATGTATGTATATATATACACATATATATGTATATATACATACATATATATATACATATATATATATACATATACATATATACATATACATATATACATATATACATATACATATATATACATATACATATATGTATACATATACATATATATACATATATATATATACATATATATACATATATATACATATATATATATATGTATATATATATATGTATATATGTATATATATATATGTATATATGTATATATATATATGTATATATATGTATATGTATATATATATATATATAATCGGCACAACTCTTACAAGTTTTAAACCCATTAGAAACCCCTCGCCGTCAGCAGTGCGCGCAATTCGTCAGATCTGCACCGGTGCGAGCCCCGGTGTTCTTCTCCGCTGATTTAGGGCTTCTCGATTCCTCCCTCCTCGCTTCTTCCGAACAACCGGGGCAGTTGCTCTCTTGCGAGGAACCATGTACGGAGGCGGTGTGTCCGTTCATTCCTTTTTCTCCCAAAACCCTAGCCCAATTGATCTGCCGCGACGGAGTGCCCCTTGTGAACTCATCGGCTCGCTGTTTGTATTTTCACTTGTAGATGAAGTGTCGGCGATAGTTCTCGACTTGGGCTCCTACACATGCAAGGCTGGGTACGCGGGAGAAGATGCCCCTAAGGCTGTTTTTCCCTCTGTAAGTGCGTTCATTGGCGCGTTGATTCGTTTGTCCTTGCAGTCTACACATAATTTCTGTTTGACATTTTGACTACTTGCTCCAAAATGGCATGAGAACCCGAAACTGTTATGAGTTACCAGATGCAGTCATCCTGCTACCGTAGACTCTTGAGACACTTGAAGTAACCTCTTGATGGCGAACTGTGTCTTGCATTTGAATGTAGCTGAAAAGTCATTCTCAACAATTTCGGTAGATTAGTAATGAGACAGAACTTAAGAAAGATATAGAAACGGATAGAAGTGGTATATGGTGGCTTCTGAATAACAGCATGTGAAGCTTTTTGTAAGGTTAATGGTGGTGAGAGTAGACCCTTACAACTCAAATTAGTCTGGTCTCTGATTCATCGCTTCAGCTGGTGCTATTCTGGATAAATGGCTCATAATCTGTCTCATGTACTTATCTATTATGTATTGTTGTTCCTTAGAGGATAGAGCTGTGACTGCACTGGATATCTAGCCATAATTTGCACTATGTTCTTGAGTTCGATGCAGTGCTCAAGAAATATGTGGACAATCACAAGATATGCTGTAAATTTCCCACAATTGTTTTTCTTAGTACTGTAATTTTTTAATATGTTACAGTTGCTCATTGCATTTTATTTTTCTGGTGCAAGTTTTATTGTTATATATGGGTTGTTTTTTTAAGGTTGTGGGGTCAATTTATCAAGCGGGAGCCACTGATGAGGTTAAACATGAGAAGGACTCTGATTCAATGTATGATTCTGAAAATGCTGACAAGATAAAGACAAGGAAATTGTATGTAGGCACTCAAGCCTTAGGCTATAGGCGTGATCACATGGAGGTCAGGCTACCAGAAGGCTTATGGTACTATCGAATGAGATTTTATCCCTATATCTTGATTCTTGTGCCATCTTTGTTTTTGATGTAGGTTATATCCCCCATAAAGGATGGAGTTGTTGTTGACTGGGACATTGTTGACAACATATGGAATCATGCTTTCAGGTGAGACTGCTATCGGTGAAGATTTTGTAAATTATTTATAATAACAATTAGCTTGAAGGAAGGATATCTCCATTGACCCATCATGTTCTTTATATGTTGTCTTGCTTTGTGACCGAAGTTAGCTATGGTATACTTTGCTTTGCCTCTCATATTATGTTCCCATGCGTTTTTATATGGATCGTGCTTCTAAGTTTGCAGTAAAGAAGATCTTTGATCTACAATCAACTAGGCTTCTTTTTCTCTTTCCACTTGCCCTTACAAGGATTTCTAGGCAACTTGTTACAGGTTTAGGTAGGTCAATTCTTGCCATGAAATATTCTAAATCTTTTAAGCATCACAACCTGATTGCTATGACCAACAGCATGTTTTGGGAGCACAATATTTGCTTCTTATTACTTTTGTACTTGCTTTCATTTGATTTGTTATGATCACAGAAATACCATTAAATATGTTTTGGGAGGAGGCATGGAACCTGAGACCCTATTTTCTAGCATATCTTACCCATGATACAGAATTTGCTCTGTATATGGTGAAATAAAATGTTTCTAAGACATTCCTTATGTGACAGAGTATGTTTATACTTGGAAGTATTTTTAATGAAGTAGGTGTCAGCTGAAATTATACTAAACGTGCAAACTGGTTATATTTAGTAAAGTTAACTGTTTGTGCTATATGTTTTTCTTTCCGTGAGCACAATATTTTATCATTTTTGACAATTAATAACATGGTTAGTGTGATATCCTTTGCAGGGAACGCCTTCTAATTGATCCAAAAGAGCATCCCATGCTACTTGCAGAACCATCTTTTAACACTCCCCAACAAAGAGAAAAGTAATTTGCTTTATCCATTCCTATGCCAAATGCCACTAGAAGTAATCTAGGCATATATGCTTTCAACGCTGTAGGATTTGTACTGTATAGTCTTTTGTTTTGGCAGCCACAATGGATAACATCATAATTTTACATGATCTCTATCATATTGGAATATGATGTATACTTACAATTATTTAGCTTACTTGGTGGACTAAAGATGCATGTATGTAAAAAACAAGTCAACTCAAATTTAGCTTTTGAGTGTTGTTTCTTTGTTGTGTTTATATTTCTCTACTCTTGCTTTTTTATTCCTTCTGCCATTTCTGTGCTTATATTTTTATCTTTTTTTTATCATTCTGTTATTTTATTTTAGCTTTTTTTTCTTGCTGCATTTCTGTTTTTGCTATTACATTACTACAGTAATCTTCCTTCTTCCAAGATGTGAACCTCATCTTCATATTCTTCATGTTCATGAGTTCTGCAGTGAACAAAATAGCTTTTGTAATCATATTCTAATTACTTGTCATCCTTAATGCACCTTTGTTCAATGAGGTGCTTGCTTGCTTTGCACCTAGGCTTCAGGAAATATTACTGCCTTATTGTGCCTCAAGCTGTTGAATTACTTTGGTTCTAATGTTTGACATGTTTTTTTATTGTACTTTTTCTAACTCATACTATTTGACTTGCAGAGCAGCTGAGCTTATGTTTGAGAGTTACAAAGTCCCTGCTTTATTTTTAGCTAAAAATGCTGTATGATTTTGTCTCTCCTATACTCACAATCAGTGTCTTCCACATGTGTTTTTTCCTTCATTCTCTTCAGTTGCACATCTGGATAGAAATTCAATTGTTACTTCTGATGATTTGGTCAAAATTTCTAGGTCCTTACATCTTTTGCTTCTGGTCGGGCTACATCTTTGGTAGTTGACAGGTAGGACCTAATGTTTAAATTTATTTGTTATACTTTTTTTGTCTTCCAGTTTGTATGTGGCAGTTCTATTGATGAATATATTTGATGTGGTTATATGTTTGGTGTCAACCTCATTTTCACCTAAGTAACTTGATTTTACTTGCTGGCATCATTCATATAAGTTCTTATCGTGCCTTCTATGAAGCTCTTTATCAAAATCACCCTATGTGCTATTAGACAGGTTTTGCTGGCGATTGGGGCATTTTGGCTTCTGAGTTGTGGTAAATAAGTTGAGGGCATTTAAAATATATTATGGTGTTTTTGCATGCACAAATGAAACTTTTTTTTAGCAACTTTGGATTATTTAGATTCAGTGAATAATGATACTTATGTTTCTTTATCAAGTGAATATTTGTTCATGCTCCTTATTTTGTAGAAATAGTACTCTGGTAAAAATACTGGTGGTGTATCAGTAATTCAGTTGAAAACTTCTTTACCTTTACGAACCGCCTCCAACTAAATAGATCAAGCCTAAAGCATGATGAAGTAAACTAAGAACATTGACATGCAAAGTTCTTGTATTTGAGTGTATCAGATAGTAAAGCTATATGGTTTGTCTTTATACCTTAGTAGTCAGTATAAGAAGACAACTAAAGATACTGATCTGTAACTGGTAATTTCTATCTTGCATAATTCCATGAAAAGGTATCCAAGACCTTGGTGTAATGATAGATATTCAATGCCTAAATTTCTGCCTAGTAAGTTCTATGATATCTATGAGCAGGCAACATCACTGTAGGTCTTACTCTGGTAATAATAGCCCTTGATTATTAGCTTAAATAGTTTTGCCTGATCAGGTAATTTTAAAAGATTATTCATTTGGTTTTCGGATTCATCTAAGTGGCAAGTTAGGTTTAAGTTAAATGTTGACATGAATGATTGTAAAATTTCACAAGGTCACATTCTTATGTCCCACAAATTGATCAGCAGTTGATGAGAAAAATCATTATGTAGTGTCATCATCCAATTCTGTATTTTCTGTTACTGAAGTTCCTTGTACAATTGTGATACTCTGATGCTGCATTCTATATATTCTTGTAATTTTGTAGTTGGCTTTTGTTATTTTTCTTAAAAGGTTTGTAGTATTAAATTCGATGATGAGAATTTTCTTGTTTCCCATATTATGTTTCTTCCATGATCTCTTACTGATATATCCTGATGATCTTAGAAAGCCTAGACATTCAGTGCCTTATATTAGCTATTTAGTAATGGTTCTGTTTTTCCCTTTGCTCAGCGGGGGTGGGTCCACAACCATAGCAGCAGTACATGATGGCTATGTGCTCCAGAAGGTAATTATCTGTTTGTGAAAGCTTTAATCATTTAAGCGTATACTGTCCTGATAGTATGGTTACCTGCCATCTCATTTTGGCATCCTGAAAGTGATGAAGTTATCTTTCTTGAACTTAAAATACTAAAATTCTCTTGACTGTTTGACTTCCTTTAGATTTTGAGATGTCTTTGACTGGCATAGGTATTCTACCTGTCAAATCTTCAGTTTCTAAATTTATTAGCATAGTACTTGTCTTTTTCTGCCTTATTCTATCTTTATCAGTTCATAATCTAAAATATACTCTCTGGCTTCTTCCTAAACACTTCAAGTTGATATATCTGTAAAATACCTTGTCTGCTGCTTCTCAAATTATCAATTCTGCATTTTTTAATTATGAGAATGTGACTTATGTAGGATTGTTTTAGCTGCTGTGTTTTGAGTTCTTAGTGCTCACTCTCCAATTCTGTCATGATCATACGGATGCATGACTAGGTACTAATTCTAATTTATTAACATAAAAGGATTTTGGTGTCCCTTGCTTTTCTTGTGCTGCTAAGGTTGTTTGTGGTGCCACACATTGGCAGCATTTGCCAAGGCACAATCTAGCACTGCTCTAGCATGGTTTGGTGTTAGAGCATTTAATGGGGAAAACCACGAATTACAGGTTTACCCTTACTTTTGAACTTTTGAATTTAAACTTACGATTTTATCCTCATTTTTTATTGTTTCTTTTAAAAATTATAAAAATGCCCTTGATTTTTTATCATTTTGCCTTGGGAGTAATGCCCTATGTTACTCCCTCAACCATGCACACGTGATGCATGTGTGTTGATTGCAGTGGGCGATTCAGCTTGTTGTTGTCACATGGCGCACTCATAGGCTGCCAAATGACAGCCCTTGATTCGTTGGAAAACCTATAAATAGTCTTCTTTCCACAGCTTTTCAAAAAACTCAACTCCATTGCTTTCCAATCTTTCTTTCAAGCTACATCTCATATTTTTTCTGTTTGTTTTTGCTTGTTCTGTTGGTGCTGCAGCATCCTCTTGATTCTCCATGACGTGCACATAGAAGAATCTACATTTCGATTGTATCTTGGGTGGTCTTATTGACAAGCGCCAACATAAGGTGATGGGAATATGCTTAGGACCAAGGTTCGCTATATCGTATCGTATCGGCGTTTCGGTCCGGGCTCGATACGGTATGGTACCGGTGTACCGGGCGGTACATCAAGGCATACCGAGTGGTACACCCTGGTGTACCGAACAATTTTTTATTTTTATTTTTTCATACTGTAGCAGTGCTACAGTATAGCACTGTAGCACTATAGCGGTACTGGGCGGTCCGCGTACCGGTAACCTGTTGGACCGGTACGTACCGCCCGATACGGGCGATATGCTTCGGTATGGCAGACCTTGCTTAGGACAACGACCACATGCCTTCAGGTTTTATTTTCTCACTTCTATTTCATTTCATAACATTTTACCTGTTTTTGTTCTAATTGGAGGTTAGAAATTATTATTCCCATTCTAACAATCTAAGCATATTCCTTTTCTATTTGTTTAAACATATGCTTGGATTGTTAGAACAAGAATAATAATTTTTAACCTTCTATTGGAACAAAAACATGTCAAATATTATTAAACGAAATAGAAGTTAGAAAATAAAACCTAGTGGCACGTAGTCATTGTTTCTAAGTGTACACTCCGTTGTGTGCTGTCACTTGTTGAGAAAATAAAACCTAGTGGCACGTAGACCAGCGGAACGCGGACCACCCGGTACCAGTGCACTGTATCACTGTAGCAGTATTGTAGTGCATTATAACAGTACAGTGCACTGTTGCAGTGCACAGTTACAGTAGCAGTACAGTGTACAGTACACTATAGCAATGTACTGTAGCAGTGCGACAGTGCTCGGTGCACTTAGGTGTACCGCTCGGTACACCGTACCGTACCGGTACCGAGTCTAGGTCGAAATACCGGTATGGTACGGTATTGCGAACTTTGTTTGATAGTAATGGAGCTGAGTTTGAAAAGCTACGAAAAGAGGGTTCTTTATAGGTTTTCTAGCCAATTAGGGATTGCAATGTGGTAGCTTACCAGTGCGCCATGTGGCAGCAATGGGTTGAAATGCTCACCACAGAAAATGCACATGCATCATGTGTGGGTGAGAGAGTAACATATGGGTTTTACTCCTAAGGTAAAATGGTAAAAAGGCAAGGACATTTCGTAATTTTAAAAGAAATGATAAAAATGAAGGTAAAATCATAAATTTAAAACAATAAAAAGCAAGGGTAAACTTATAATTTATGGTTTTTCCCATTAAATGCTCTAACAAGCATAAATTATTTTAAAATAAATAAATAATAAAATGAAGAACAAAATGAAGATTGTTGTGGATGTTTCTACTATGCAGTCAATGAGGTCTTTTCAAAGATGACTCATTTAATGAATTGAGCATCCATTTGAAGGAAATAAAGTGAATCAGGTTTTGAACTGCATTCCTTCTATCTAAACTTCAATTAACTCACGCAATGTGAAATACATCCTCGCGTATTAATGCGATAATGATCATGCACAAGTTTCTTATTTGTTAATAAGAGAATCTGAGGATTGCTTAGATCCTTAACCGTGATCGTCTATGAATCCTCTTATATAGGAGAGTCCTACCAAGGATGTTTGTAGAACCACATCTCACGAAAAATACTGTCTCGATTTTCTTTCAGAGTCATACCTCCTATACTTCTACACAAGAGCACTAATCACCATAGGGATGGAGTTAGAGATAAACTTTATCTATTTGCTTCGAAGTGCTAACCAATGTGCTCTTTAGCCAATCAATCAACTTGCTATTGCCACTTTGAACCTTACTCAAGGGATCTTCTATTACAGAGGTTGAGTTCCCACCACTAGAATTCTCATTCTAGGTTAAAACCCATTCCCCTCGATGACATCAGGACCTTAGTCCTATTTAGGTCTTTAGGAAGGCAGTCAAGTATATTATTATCAGTTTTAACATGAAAAATAAAGATAACGGAGTGAGAATTTAGCCATCTAATTGACTTTTGTTTGATCTTTATATGTGTACCCATCTTAATGTTTATGAGTTTCTTTTTACAAGAATATATTGTAGCTCTGTAGTCACATTGAATGAAAATAAGAGGAATAGGGCTAGAGATCATTGGAAGAGAGAAAAAAAATCAGATTTTTAAATCATACGGCTTTAATTCAAGTAGTGTTATGTGCCATAAAATTAGCTTCCATGGTGTTCCTGGCAATTATGGTCTGTTTGGAAGATTGTCAAGATATAACACTGCCACCAAGAGTAAAATTATATCTAGATATAGATTTGCTATCTAAAGAATCAAAAATCCATTTAGCGTCATTATAGCTTCCAAAAACAGACGGATACATGCAACGTTAAGTCCATAATCAAAAGTACCCTTAAGGTATCTAAAAACTCGCTTAAGGGCATTTCAATGAGCTAAACTAGGGTTATGAGAATATCTATTGAGTCTGAAGATAACATAAGAGATATTAGGTTTGTTTCTATTTGATAAGTAAAGAAGTGATCCAATGATATGAGAATATCTTTCTTGATCTACAGGATACCAATATTTTTAACTAAATTAGTATATAGTTATAGTTGAATAGTCAGTATATCCAATTTTTTCAAGATTTGTTAAGTATAATGCAATTGATCTAAAAGTATAGATTCAAAAGATTTAAAGAATTTTCATTCATAGAATAACATCTGTCTCCCCTAGATTCTTCATATCAAAATGATCAGATAAGAAAGATTTGATCTCAATGATCATATCTAGATTAGAAGCATGAATCAATATATCATCAACATAAATGCAAAATAGAATGAATTTATTTCCTATCTTTTTACAATAAAGACTATTATCATATTATTAATTTGGAATCAAAAGAATAGAATCACATAATAAAAAATTTCATGTTATTGCTTAGGTGCTTGCCTGAGTCCATATAAGGAACGGATCAGCTTGCACACTCTCTTCTTGTCCGAGCATGATAAAGCCTTCATGTTGATCCATATAAATTTCTTCTTCTAGATCTCAATGAAGAAAAGCAGAAGGTGGTCTTCACTTCCATTTAATAAACCAGGAGTTTAATAGATAAAACATAAAAGTAAAAGTAAGTAGGACTCGAATGGTAGAAATTTGTGCTATAGGCATGTATGTGTCACAATAATCAATGTCAGCCTTTTGCCCCAAACCTTGAGCTACAAGCCGAGTCTTCTATTTTTCAATTGTGAAGATCCACTTGCACCTTAGGGGTAAATCAGTGAGATTCCAAGTATGGTTACTAATAATAAATTATATTTCGCTATTTACCGTCTCCTTTCAGGAAGGAGCATCTGAAAAGAAAATGGTCTCTTGGAATGAATTGGGTGTATCATCAATCATATAGGTGACAAAAGCATCATCAAAATTCCTTCCAATCCTTGCTCTTTTGCTTTTTTTGGGTTCAGAATAAAGGGTAGGTTCTAAAATTATTGAAATAGGAGAAGAAGAAGAATCACATAAGATACATGTAGCAATCTAGATTTAAAAGGAAATATATTATCAAAAAATGATAGATTTCTAAATTCAATCAAGATGTCATTTGAGATTTCAGAAATTCTAGAGTTCACTACAAGGAATTTATAGGTGTTGGTGTCTAGTGAATATTCTACAATGACAACATTTTTAGGGCCTGTCTTTTTCCTTTACTCAGAGATATTGACTTTGGCTATACATCCCTACATTTAGAAGTAATTTAGTCTTGATTTGTGTCTTTTCAAAGTTCATAAGGAGCTGTCTCTTTATCTTTTTGAGGAATTCAGTTAAGTATATGACATGTAGATAAGATGGCCTCCCTGTACAAGTTTTGGGGTATTATTGAACTAAGGATCAATGCATTAACCATATCTAAAAGGATTTCATTCTTTCTTTCAGCTACACTATTATACTTAGGTAAGGAAGGAGCAATCACTTTATGAATTATGCCATGATCTTCACAGAACTTATCAAATTCATTTGAAGTGTACTCACCTCCCTTATCGGATCTTAAGATTTTAAATCTTTTATCAAGTTGATTTTCAGCCTCAGCCTTATAGATCTTGAATTTATTAAGAACATCATTTTAGACTTTAAAAGGTAAGCGTAGCAGAATTTAAAGAAGTCGTCAATTAAGGCCCTGCCTTTTGCCTTGGATTTTTTACCGTTTTACCTTAGGAGTAATTTTCATACATTACTCCCTCACCCGTGCACACGTGATGCATATGCATTGATTTAGTGGGTGTTTCAGCCATTGCTGCCATGTTGTGGACTCATGGCAGCCCATATTCTTTCAAGATACGTTTCCTATTCTTTTGTTTGTTTTTGCTTATTTTGCTTAGGGTTCGTCTTACTGGGCTATACCACTCGGTACGGGTGGTACGTACCGGTCCGATAGGGGATCGGTATGCAGACCGCCCTCTACCGGGCGATACCCTTTACATGATCCCGTGTTGGGCGATACGAGGTCTGTATCGATTGCTAACGGTCGGATTTCGACCATTACTGATTAAGGGCTCAAATTGCCCTATTTCAAACGATCAATTTGATCGTTTGAACCATAGAAAAATGGTTTTTAAACCCTTTCCTTCGCCACAGCCGCCCACCCAGCGTGCAAAGGAAAAGAAAGGCAAAGGGGAAGGTAGTAGCAACATCCGCACCGTTGGAAAGAATCAAGTCGGGCGATGAGACACTTTATCAATCACATTCAACAACCCACTCGATCTAAAGATATGGCAACGACGTGGATAGCAGTTCCTCCACTGATGATGGTGACGACACTGACGAGTCGATGGTCCTGCCTACACAATGGTCCGATGAGCAATGTTTTACATATGCCATCCAAGATTCAGATCATCAAGCTCGTTAAGGTATTAGTCAAGTTTATACACGAAAGTGGAATAGGAAGGGGAAGACATGGGATGATTTTAAGCAAATGCGACAGAGCCTATACGATGTAGACATAGAGTGAAGCTCATTGTATTCACAGCCTTGTATTCTGGAGAATCTTATGGCCAATGATAGTATGGTGATTGTTGGTCATATTTCAACAAGCAGCAGTACGATCTTATGATGCAGAGTAACATATTAGTGGTGAAAGTATAAGTTCTGATATTCTCCATGCTCCGCACCAATACATACCACAATTGTCCTTGCCTTAGGAGTCGCCTCGAACATATGGTTCACGATGATCGGACTACGACCATCACTACATTGATGCACCAATAACATACGGTATATCAATATATTATGTTGTGGGATCATTTTCAGGATTTAGTTTGACAATCATATCAAATTGATAATTTGATATACATGTACATAGGATCGAGGTCCCCGATCCATCGCCCGTGGAGTCTCGTCGTTCTTTTTGGTAGTAGAATCAGGTATATCCATCAATTGATCAATTGATTACTTGATTCATTTGAATCTTAAAATTTAAGTTATTTAAAAAATAATCTAATAATTCAAATAATCTCTTTGTAGGTAATTCAATATTAATGGAAGGAAGGTCTGGAATGTATCACAAAGTTACTTCGCAAGCCCGAAAAATATGTGTCACTATCTTTCCTAATTTAGATTATTTTTGCTAAAATTATACTAAATTTATATTTATTTTTAACTTAAAAACCCTAATCCAATTTTTTTCTATTTTAAAAAAATTTTGGAGTTATTTTCAATAATTTTATCGTACCGTTGGTATGCTTAGGTATATCGACATATGGTACATCGGTACATACTGTGTCGACGGTTAGTTGGTACATCGATATGGACCGGTAAGGTGAACCTTGGTTCTGCTGGTGCCAAAGCATCCTCTTGATTCTCCACAACATGTGTGCAGGAGAATCTATATCTCAGTTATATCTTGGGCGATTTTCTTGAGGGGGGAGAGACGGTGACATCTACGGATTTTATTTTCAAACTTCTATTATTTTGTTTCATAACATTTTACCTGTTTTTGTTCTAATTGGAGGTTAAAAATTATTATTCCTGTTCTAACATATGGACTATCTTATTCTGCAATTAATTGTGGAGATTGTTTTGCAAAGAATTATGACATTATAAGTTTCTTACTAGCTTTAATCTTTACTGTTATTCTGTTTTTGTTTAGTAGCTCATAATTTTTGACATCAATTACTATTAGAAGGAAACAAATACAGTTTTCTGCCTTTCTCAGTGTGTTTGTCAGTGTGTTCATGCCTTATTCTTCAAATCACTTGGTTGAGAATAAGTTTAACTTGGTACAGATGTCCTTTTAGAAGTATTGTGTAAAAGATCTTTCACGTTGAACAAGGGCTCTTTGTGCTCTAACTCGTTCTATGCTAAGCAGGCTGTTTCAACTTCCCCCATTGGAGGTGAATTTCTGACTGACTGCATGATGAAAAGCTTGGAAAGCAAGGGAGTCATGGTAAGTTTGAATGTACATGATCTTAAATATCCTATGCCGAACTTTTAAAGCCTGATTTCTGATCATCTTCTTGTTTCAGATAAAACCTAGATATTCATTTAAACGGAAAGAAATACGCCCAGGTGAATTTCAGGTAGTTCACTGTTGATATCCTGCCACAGTAGTGGGCCTTAAAATTATTTATTTGGTTAACTATTCTGTAACCTTTGTTGTTTGTTTTAGTTTTCTTCATTGTTATTTGCTACACCTGTGAGCATATCCATTTGGCTTCTGAGAATTTGAAGACTGGACCAAGCTGAATGCACCGTTGGTCAGCTTTAGAATTTTGGATCAAATTAAGCATAATCTTAGCCAAGACAGATTGCTTTCTCTTTTTTGCATATTTTTTATACATTTACTATTTATAGTTTCTACTTGGGAATCCTTTACGGGGTCCTATTTTTAAGTTGTATTTTTTTCTGAGTCCTACTTGAGTATATGTTGGGTTGGAAGAGTCCAGTAGCACAAACGATCAGTTTTAGAATTCTAGATCTCTCTTTGGACAATTTTTTGAAATGTTGAGTTTAC
This sequence comes from Musa acuminata AAA Group, assembly GCF_036884655.1. NCBI lineage: Eukaryota > Viridiplantae > Streptophyta > Magnoliopsida > Zingiberales > Musaceae > Musa > Musa acuminata. Next base: position 37,943,160 of record NC_088334.1, read on the forward strand.
TATTTTTGAAGGAGTTGCATCTTTTTTATCACTAAACTTTTGTTCTCAAACATCACTATAACATTAGTTATATTTTTCCGTTAGATTCTATTGAAACTTCCACTGATACATATATTTCATTGTCAAATAGAGTCCTGAAATAAGCATTATTTTCCATAGAAATCAACTTCTGCTCGTCCTACTTTGCTGAGGCATTCATTTAATGAACTATGTAATAACGGTTCAATATTTGTTACTGAGGTTGTGTATTTGTCATGTCTCCATTGTCATATGTATAGGAGATCGGCTTTTCTTTAGGACTGCATTTGATGATGTTAAGATATAATTATGTCTCTTAGTTGGGTCTCAAGTTTTGTGATATGGAGATTGTAGTTTCTCCGGGTAGTTGATCCTAAAGTTTTGCCACCCAGATTTTTGGCCCAAATGCCATGGACTAAATGATGATGAAAGATCCCTTCTGAGTTAGTACAAATATACTTCTTGTATATTAGTTGGAGTGACAACATGCTCTTTCAGATTTTACTATGAGGGATCTTGGCAATTGTCATGAATACTTCATGAAGATTTATTTAAGCTGCACTCCATCTTTTTCCTATTGGGTAGTACTGTTTAGAAAAGGTTGACACTAATATATAATCCTCGTTAAGTTTGTGTCCGTGGCAATATCTATCTTGTGGACCTGAAGTGATTCTTAGTTTTCACGAAAGCTGATAAGCTTGGCTTGGATTTAAGTATGAATAAGATACAACTGAATTGTTTAGTTACACCTCTTTGGATTTTATAGGTTTGACAGTTTGGGATGTGCTTTTGCTCCAGGACAGGTAGCAAGTTTGGTGTATGAACTCAGGAGAGAGACTCCATGAGAGAACGATAGAGGGAAGAACAAAAAATAGTAGAGTGAAAAAACCTTCCATAAATATCCTCAAACCAACAAAGAAGAACATGTCTATGATTTTAAATGAACTACTTAAGACAAGTTCACTTTAAAAGTACCTTACTTTCTCTTTGGTTTATTGATATTTACTCAAGTTTAAGGTGATCCCTACTGCATTCTATTTTATTATATTGTATACATTAGGTTGATTATAAATTTAAGAAAATGAAGATTTTTCAAATGCATTATTTTTACAACACCAAATTTTTTTTTTCGTTACAGAGTATGTTTTGCAATAGTTAAGTAGTTATTACATATTATATATACTTTTTGAATCATATATATTTATTGAGAATATTATAATTAGTAACTGCTTTGATATGTTTATATAGCATGCAAGACATGCTATTATCTCAATCATGTAAACCGACATGTAATAAGAACTTTATGGTTTGTTATATTTTGTGCTTATGCCATGTTTGTGGTTGAACATATTTTCATGGTTTTACTAAAAATAAAAAATTTCCCATGCTCTCATGCAATTCTGACAATGGATTAGTACTGTTGCAGCATTCTGCATCTTGTTTATATTTGTTGGATACCTGATCAGTAAACATGGTAAAGGAAGTTGATTATTTTGTTTCTTGATTTCATGTGAACAGACCGTTGACCTTGATATTCCAAATACGACTGAAAGTTACAAGTTGTACTCCCAGGTACATGTTCAGTTTGTTTCTTTGTTTTGTTGCTGTACATATTCAACTTTCTTGAATCCACATATTGTTGCTAATGTTGCTGATTGACAGCGAGCTATTGCTAGTGACATTAAGGAATCCGTTTGCCGAGTACCTGACACTGCTTTTGAAGGTAAATTCAATTTGGATCATGAGTGAATCCTGTATTCTTCTGTCAGAGTATCATGTTTTGATACTTGCACAAGATACATAGCAACTGCGAGTCTATTGTGCATATGTAAATGATGCTAGAAACATAAAATTTGAAACTATCATTTTGCACTTTGGCATAGAACTTGCATGTTTTGTGGTTTAAGGAGCTTCTGGTGATTCTTCTTTGGAAACCTATTTACAAAATATAAAACTGTTGTTTTGTGGTTTTTCGTGCCAGTAGTCAGTATGATTTTTCATTGACAACTGTAAAAATATTTCATATCTTTGTTGGCATCATAGTCACTAAGACATCCATTCAACAGTTGTGTGCTTCTTGCTTACTCTAATATTCTTTTGTTGTCATTCTCTTCTTGTTGCTTTTCTGTATCTCTTTTGCATTTGTGCATTGAGGATGGAAGTTTGTTTTGTTGGGAGTGGTTCTGGTTAGGTGTTGCACTACATAGTTTGATTTTCCTGAAGAACTTCAAAACACAGTTTGTTTTGTGAATGTGAATATGAAAGTTGCTGACACTGGTTATTTTGCAGAAAGTGGTTATGCAAATGTTCCTATGACTCCTTATGAGCTTCCTGATGGGCAGTAAGTTGAATACTTATTTCTCTCTTGCTCAGGTTAAAAGTTCAAATGGACAACCACTTGAATATTATTGTCAGAACTCTTTTAACCTCTAATTTATGCTTGTGACTTTTATTTTTCTTATTTCATTTAATGCAAGTTAGCATGCATTAGTACTGACAAGTATCTGCACTGCTCTAAATTTTGGTCTCCAGAACTATAGAGATTGGGGCAGATAGATTCAAGATTCCTGATGTCTTGTTTAATCCGTCGCTAGTGCAGGTAAAGGACAAATATTTTGACAAATTTTGATATGCTTTTGCAATACAAAATATACTTCTCGGGACAATGATCATGCTATGAACTATTACAAAACATTTCCTTCTCTTGGCCTTTGTTATAGGAGTCTTCTTGCAATAACTGCTGCAAATGGGTCTGAAGATCTTCATTGACTATGGGCCCAACTCATAAATGAGGCCCAATTAGATCTGAGGGCTGGTGATTAGGATCTCTATCACCAAATTCCTTGATTAGAACCTCATTAAACCTATACAAATAGATTAATCACCAAAAACTTATCGGTGAATGTGATATCATTTATTTGTATCATAGTTAACTCTTCATGATTAACGTTATCTCTATCAAGTCATTACCATTGATTCTCGATTGTAAGAAAAGGGTCATGCGGTCTATTGACTCCAGATAATTGGGACCTTACAGCATTATTATTGCCATTAACAGTGTTTTCTTGTTTATGAAATTTAGCTTACTGGTAGGAAAAATCCATGTAGTTGACCCCAAGTATCTAGAACCTTAGTCTATGTTGTTATTTACTAGGTAGTAGTGATTTAAAAAGCGTTAGGCGCTAAGATCCAAAAACGCCCGAGACGCTAAAATATAAAATATAATTAATAAATATAATTATTTAAATAAAAATATGCTATTAAATTAAGAAAATCTAAGGTGCAAAATCATAATATTACATTAACAAAAAGTCTCAAAATTTAAAACAATAAAATTTTACATCAAAGTCATTCATCATAATCAATATTATCATCATTTTCACACAAATCATCTTCATTGAATTCGTCCTCTTCCTCTTATCCTTTTTCTTCATCAAAATATGTTTCATTCTCTATGTCTTCAACAATAGCATGAGCCGAGCTTGATGTTTTTGCACTCATTTTTCTCTTTGTCATCTGTCTTGTATATATTTGTAATTCTTTAGCACCTGAAGCTCTTGCTACATATCCCCATGTCAATTTATCATCTTCAAATACAAGCTCGTTTTCGACATTTTGCAAGTTGACACTCATTTATCCCACTAACCACTTATTTAAAACATCAATATCTTGTAATGAGATTAGATCAATTCTATTTCGCAAATCATAACGAGCCTTTAAAGTTTGATTATACTTTACGTAAACAAGATTATGTAATCGTTAATGTTCCAACCGATTTCTTTTGTTTGAGTGAATTTATCATGTCATATAATTTAAAAATATATTAATACATCTATCTAAATAAATAAATTAATTGAAATAAAAATATTTAGTGATCCTTACATGCTCAAAGACGTTCCAGTTTCGATTACAACCCGAAGCATTACATGTCAAACGAAATACTTTGATAGCAAATTGCTCTAAGTTCGAGATGAAATTTCTTAATAGACTTCATTCAACTGCAAAATTTATGTTATTATTAGTAATAACATAATAACATACTATAGATGAAATTAATTATATCAAATTATTAATACTTGGAGACGTAGTTGTCCTGGATCGAACTGCCATTGGAATTCCAAAAAGACCTTCGACATTTTTATATAGAGATAATTCACGAATAATCTTGACTTGCACCTCAAGGCTTGAAACTAATCTTGTAATGCACTGATATAATCCATCCAAAACTTCTGCATCAAACCCAACAAATTTAATCTTATAAAATAATTCAGGGTTTAAATAATATCCTGCTGCATGTAAGGGACGATGAAGTTGACAATTTCATCTTTCGTCAATGATTGTAAAAATTCTCATATTTTTCTTCATTTTTATTAAAAGACTTTTTAATTGTCTCCTTTGTCCTATCCATAGCCTCATAAATATATCCCACTACAGACTTATTTTTATTATCCACCAACCGAAGGACTCAAATATAAGGGTTCATTACCTTTAATATATAAACTACATGATTTCAAAAGGATGACACTAAGATAATATCAGTAGTCCTCTTGCCTTTTGCTTCTTTTGCTCATTTGCTTGTCATCCATTTCTCGTAAACATGTTTCTCAGATTATGTTTTTGACGATGCACGCTCTGTATGTCAAGAATGAAGTAGCAAATCGGGTAACACCATATCTCACTAATTCTTTATTGCCTGTGAATTCTCTCATCATATCCGAAGCCCCAATATGATTATAAAAAAATTCAACAACAAAAATTACCGTTTCTAAAGTTTTCTTGATGTTTCAGATTTTTTTAATATCTTCCAACATTAAATCAATACAATGTGCCGCACATTGAGAGCAAATATAAGTGTTGTCTTTTTGTTTCAATTAATTTACTTGAGACAAAGGATAACAAAAATAATAAGACTTAATAGTTTAACACATTTAATTGAAGATAAAATAATTAAAAAAATAAAAAAATTTCAAAAAATGAATATTACCAGCTAATACATATTTGCTTCCATTGTCGGTTATGTGATTTGAACGACATTTTGTTCTTCAATTTCTTCCACGAACTTGTCAAGTAAATCATATATTTTGTCTCCAGGTTTACAAAAGATGAAACATCTATTGACTTCACAAACATAGTCCCTAAATAATAGTTAATCATAAAATTAATTATACTCCTGCGTCTCCTGTCAGTCAAAGCATTTAACATAATAGAGCAACTATGTGTTGCCCATGATTCTTTATGACCTTTTAGTAAGTCATTTATATAATTCAACTCTTTTTGCAACAATATAACTCATATCTCATAATAACTTTGAGGTTTTAATCTCGCACCATATCTTCCAGTAACTTCAATCATTTCCTTACAACTGTCTAAATAAGTTGTACTAAGGGGAAGACCGGCCTTATAGAAGAAGCGAGCGATGTGCTGAATCGTTCTTTCTCTTATTTTATTTATCACAAGTATCACTTATATTTGTTTGTCTAAAATTTGAGTCTCCTGTTTGCCCTTGTTGCTTCTGTGATCCATGAAACATATATAGATCCATCGGTCCTTTTTTTACCCTTCTTAGTACTAATAACTTCTTTTCCTTTTTTGTCGTATACTTTTTTCTTACTTGGGTTAATACTCATAGAATAATCTTCTTCTTCATCCCTGAGATGTTCAACATTATCTTCTAGTAAATTCCCGTAAGATTCATTCTTTTGCATCTTCTTTTTATTCATATAACTCAACAATTCTTTCTTTTACCTCAGGTGAATACTTTTTGTAAGCTGCTGCTTTTTTGAAATTTCCTACTAGATGTTATTTTACATTAAAAATATCACTTTTAGTAGTCTTTTTGCAGAATATGCAAGTCACTGCATTAGGATCTTTCGGATCCTTTAGATAATTATACTTTAATGCAGGATCTTTTTCTGATGTCATTGGAGAATCTATTGAGTTGCTCTGTACACTTGTCATTATCCTTAAACCTAACAATAATTTTAAATAAATAAAAATTAATAGTATTAAAATCAAAATAATATATTATTAATCTAATAAATAAAAATACTGTTACTAATATACAGTTAGTAGTATACTGTTAACAGTATACTATCGAAGTGAGAAGAGTGTGAGTAAGAGGAAGACCAAGGTTGTTGACTGAGAGCAGCGGGAGCGGGGGCGGCGAGCGGTGGCAGTGGTAGCAATAGCGATAGCGGCAGCTGAGAGAGGCAACGATAACGAAGAAGAAATCTCGACGGCAGAATCACGAGTAGGGTTAGGGTTGGGGAAGTCTCGAGAGGGATGCTGGGAGGCTGATATTAGTGCTTTAGTTGGTTCGATTGGAGCAACTAAAGCACCTGAGATTGAACCAGACCTAAAACGTTGGTTCGGTCGCCTGGTTTAACCCGGGCGCTTGCTTAAAGCACCCGACACCTGGGCTGGGGTAAGCACCCAAGTGGCACCTCTTTGAAGCGTGCTGCCTAGAAATTAAGCAAGGCGCTCGGGCCTCACCTCGCCTCGCTCGAGCGCCTATTGAAATCGCTGCTAGGCAGTGTTGACTTTTCTGGTGTAGTTGCACCCTAGTGTTGTGTTTCTTTTTCATGGTTTGTGGGTGCACGGACAGCTTGAATGACTTTTCATATTATACAACAACAATATAGCCATAAAGGATCAACTATTTGGAGTTGGCTACATGGTTCTGTTGCTGTCATTTGACATTTGAGTGATTGACTTTTCTTATTATATGAGAAAATTATTCCTGTAAGCTTAAGACAATTAATGGATACATTTGTTTTTTCTTTCGGTCAATACATGTGTTAGACAATTCCTGGAATGGAAAGCTTTGCTGGTTCCGCTTCTGTTAGTGGGCTTCCACAAATGGTGAATCATTCTTCTCAGCATGCTTAGCTTGACTTTTGTCATAAAGTGTATACATTTTGTAATTTTTTTTCATTCTTGTCATTTAGGTTATCGAGAGCATAAACAGATGTGATGCAGACATTAAAAGGGAACTATTCAGCAGTATACTGGTATACCTAACTGTTATTTTTGAAGCATTAGTTGACTCTAACCAGTCCTGATATGGTTTGACATTCTAGTTCCTGCATTTTGAGATCCTAATTTATTTCCCTGTGGACTTCTCTTAGTCCTTGGGATGTTTGCAAATTTTGTTTGATGTTTGTGTTGTAATTAGTGCAAATCATCTTTGTAGTAGTATCTCAATTGCCTTTTTGGTTAAATCCAGCAATCCTGAAACTTTTTCGGCCATCTCAAATGCCTTATGAATAATGAAAAGGATTAATTGAAAATCCTTATAGAAAAGGAAATTCATTTCTGACTAAAATAATTTTACTTAAAGATGACTTAATCTTAAGCATGATACTAATTGTGACTCGTGATTTTCAGAATAAATGAAAGAAAACAAAACAAAAAACAGGTTCCTCGTTTTTACAAGCATAAATTTGGAGCAGTATTTGACCCTTTAAGTTAACATTCAAACTTGGGCAACGAGAAGTGATTTGTAGAACAAGGTTTCTTTTCTCGTCAAGTCTAATATTGTATATGATGTTTCTATCCTAATAGAAACTTACTTTTTACAAGCTGGACTCCAATTAATATTTTATCTAATGGATCTCCTAAGCTAAACCTTGTTAATCTTCTTGACAGAATTATATAAATTAGATTTGTCTCATTGATCTATTCTTTGGAATGAATTATATCCTCTTTCACTCCGTCGGTTCTTTCTTTACGAGAAGATTCATGTAGGTCATTTCACATTCTCTGTGTAGCTTTTTATTATTTGTCCTAATATATCTATAAATGTTTTCCATATCAGCTTGCTGGTGGCACAGCATCAATGCTGCAGCTTAAGGAGCGACTTGAAAAGGAGTTGATGGAGGTAAAGATGGTCAGAATTCCATTTATCTTCTGAGTTCAATAACTAGCAGTATATGAGAAAGATCCATTACTACTATATCTAAAAGGTCAAAAGAATTTAAAACTGACACCTTGGATGGATTAGTGGCCTGCTGATAAATGATAGTTATCTTTCTTGTCTTATTTATGTGTTTCTGTACATAGCTTTATTTCATTCAAAAATCAAAATGATTTGGTTCTGTATGCCCTACGCTCTTTTGTCCTTGATATATTTCACTTTTGGAGCTTCTCATGTATAACACATTTTTGGGATGCCTCAAACAGAACTTAAGAGATCACATGCATTTATTGGCTAGGCCACAAGTGTTGGATGCTTACTGCCTCTGTTGTTTGCAGGAGGCTCCTCAAGCTGCACGAGTCAAGGTTTTGGCTAGTGGAAATTCAATAGAAAGGCGATTCAGGTTGAACTTTTTGAATATTTTTGGGCATTAATCCAATTGCTCCAATCTAACTGATTTGTCTTTTAAAAGCATATCTAATGTGTCTAATAATTTTAAACAGTTCAAGAAAACTTCATCTGGCTCCGTTGGGTGGTTTCTGGCCTTTGTGTTTCAGCTTGTTTCAATTGTTTAACATGCTTGGTAGATAAGCGATATATACTGTGATGTGCTTGCTAGATAGGTGACGTCCCATCTTTTTCTGAATTTCTTTTTTGGTATGTGGCTTGGACTTGACAATTTTTACGGTGTATGTGTTGGTGTGCACGCATTCATGTGTATAATTGTTAGTGCGTTTGTCTGTTCATGTGTGCGTAACTGTGGATACATTTGTTAGCGTAACCAATGTGTTTTCAGTAGAGTTTGCTGTTGAGCTTTAAAGCTTGTTTAGATCTTGTGCAAGTTCAATTTTAAGACCTATTTGAAACCATCTAATGTCCATCATGTGACATTCTATCTGACAATGATAACTTGAGACATTATTTTTCCATTTAATAATAGTTTGACTATTATGGATAAATTTATATTGTAGGTGAGCGTGCTTTATCGTATGTGCAATGTAATTTATACGTCTGCATGTTGCTTGTTGCTGTGCGTGCACATAATTTATACATCTGCATGTTGCTGCTTGATGTGCAACATATAGTTGCTGGTGTATAATAGGCCAAGAACACAATATGTGACATGCACTTTACTAACCTACTTTCTTGTTACATATAGTCAGGCTAGCATCTCAATTTGTGGTTTGTACCATAAAGAAACTCTTGAATTTCTTTTTAATTTCTATTTTTCTGTCTGCTTCAACAACATTACTATTGGTGGTTTTAATGGATTCCATTATGTATGAATCAGTGTTTGGATAGGAGGGAGCATTTTGGCATCTCTTGGATCATTTCAGCAACTGTGGTTTTCCAAAGCGGAGTATGACTATAGCTTTGCATGCATATCCGACGGTTAGCCAGTTTCAAGCATATATGCATGTTAGCTTATAACCACTCTTTGCTTGTTCATATTCTTGTGACAGATATGAGGAGCATGGAGTCTCGAATATCCAAAGAAAGTGTCCTTGAGGATGTGTTATTGGAGCTAGACGAACATAAAGTCATGCCATCTATTTACTGTAGTTTGATAGTTGATTTAATGCTTAAGGTATCAAGCTCACCATTCCTCCAATATGATAGTACAGTTTACAGCTTTTGTATGCACACAAGTGAACTTGTTGTTTTATTGATGTTTGTATTAGGCAAATACTTGGAAGAAACAGCCTGGTTATTATTATTATTATTATTATTAATGCCCATTTGGTTCATACATTGAAGTTATTATTATTATTATTTGTGTTTGGTTAAGATTGAGGTTAAATAAATTGTTCTCATGATTGAAACTTCACTTGAATCAGCAAGAATGTTACTGTTATAGTGTAATCCCTACTTTGGAAGAAACAGCTTGGTGGAGTAGTAGGTGGCCGAGTTGTAGAGAAGAGGGAGAGTAGTTTTCCACTTCATGCATTGCTTCTTTGGATCTTTTTCTTCGAACATCTACAGGTGAAGCCATCGGGATAGCATCATTCGGTTGGGGGCAAGTTTACCGGAAGTATTTCTAACTCTGGATTCTGGTGGTAGCGCAGTGAGTTGATGGGCGAGTGTTCTTCACTCTCAATTCTGCTCACCAAGGGATTATGTTGGACCGTTTTGGTGCTGGTTAGACTAACATAATCGCCTGAGTCTCTCCCACATTTAGAATTCTGAACCCTGTCGGCGAGAGTAAGGATGAGGTATTGAGAGTTATGGCACCGTTATTTTTATTTTTTATTTTTCCCTGCACCCGTCTACTACTGTGTCGGTAAGAGAGTAAACCTTAAACAGCCTAATATTTTGATCTTTGAAAATTCTTTTAAGCATGTAGTTAGTGTGTTTCAGTTCTTAGTCTAAAACACCATATCAAGCAAATATTTTTGTTTGCCAAATCAACTAGTAAGTTTTGCTAGGTCAAATGTATATCTCCAAGAAAAATTTTCCAAACCATAAATGATTTAAATAATATTTTTCTAATCGTAAATGATTGGAATTTTTATACTATTTAGGAATGAACTCTTCAAACATTTATCCGCAGTGTCGTCGGGCATGGCATGCTTTTGTTGCAAGTATTTTTGAAGTTGGTTGTGGAGATCAAACACCCTTAAAAATCAACACGGAGGTTATCCGAGTTGGCTAGCGTGAGAGCCTATAGCATCCCCAGCAGCCAAATGCAGAAGCGGGCATTTGACTCTTCCTTGAATGTCACGAGCCTATGACAGAAATATGATATTCCCATAATGTTGGCAGACACCCCAAAAACAAAAACAAAAACAAAAACAGAATCTCCTCGAACGTTTTGCATATACAAAGAGAAAAAGATGAATGGAAAGCTCCCACTGGTTTAGAAGGATATATCAGATTCCCAAGGAGTAAACACATTAGAAAATTTTGGCAATCGCGTCAACTAGCATACGATGAAAGATCATGCATGTCTAGTAGCTATGACGGTTTTTCTTATAAATAATTTATTACTCCTTTTTTATGTGTCAATGTGAGACTAAATTGATGTTACACAACAAGGTCTCAAATCCGACTCTACATTGTGACATGCCCACTATAAATAATATTTCTCCATTAATGGATAACCACCTTATTATGCAAGGTCTCAAATATTTTGCTTCAACACTTAGTTGGCTCTCATATCAATTATCACAGACTCTATCCCAAGGGATAACCAATCCATTCATTTTGTTTGTTAAGCATGAATCATTAATCAAAATATATTTAAACCAAATTAATACTAAAACACCTATCGAGACCTCATAAAACAATCCAAACATTTACGGTGGTAGGACTAAACCAGAAATATTACATCTTGAGACGTGGTCTCAAGAAGTAGAAACATGTACATATTTACATAGTTACAAACAGTAGAGGGCATATGTCTAGCTATGCCGGTTTACCAAACATCCATAAACTTCACCCAAGTTTGTGGGATCATTTACATGATAAATTTTCAATACAATATCAATAAGAGTAGCAAAGTTAAAGAGGCAAATTCTTCCAAAGCAACATATGTAGCAGATGACTACCACAGGCTTGATAGCAATTTAGAATATCACTTATTCATCCAAAATAAGGAGGCAAAGAGAAAGATTATTGAAAATATATATAAAAAAAAAAGGGGGTCACACCTCATGGCAAGGGCATGCTGTGAACAAATCCTTTGCAGAACTTGTGTGTGTACTTGTTCCATGATGAGCCAATGTCCCAAAGAAGCAGTTTCACTTTGATCTTACCTGGAAAACACAAATCTAATTGATGATAATGTGAAGCTTAAAGCAAATCTAGTTTTTACTGGGTGAAAATGCTCCAGTGGTGATCTGATGATAGGTTCTCTTTGATCTTTTCGAGCCTCTTGAGAATATCAATAAAGGAGGGCCTCCTGTTCATATCGGCAGCCCAACAATGATCTGTCAAGCTGCAAGACTCGGATACCAGATACAAAATATTACTTTCTGTCATAGATACATATTAGCTGAGAATAATCATGATATAACTACTTAAAGATAAAAAAACAATTGGTAGCAGAAATACGAATAAATATGTCACATTTCACTTTATTTTGAACTTCGGGTAATGAAATAAATTGGTTGAGAAAGAATAGATCATATTAGACCAAAAATAATAATAATAATAATAATAATAATAATAAATACAGCTTCCGTTTCAGCTGAATCTATTTTCTGATATCCATTGATAAAAATGTATGATAGAGCAAATCGTTCTACCAACTGGCTGGTGGCTTCAGCAAAAGACAGCAGAGAGTCAAACTGTAAATACAATTTTTAATGTTACTTACTCCCTTAGTTCCTGAACATATCCTTTTGAATGGTACAACGGCCGCTTTCCATCTGCAACAAGCTTGGCAGCTTCATATGGTTCATGGTTCGGAAACGGAGGATTGCCTTCAAGCATCTAAGCATACAATCACAAGTTTGTCAGGACATATAAAGTTAACCAATCATCGGTCACTAGATTGCTACTTGAAAGAACATTTACCTCGTACAGAATCATTGCAAAAGAGAAAACATCAACTTTCTTATCATATTTTCTATGCTTGAATACTTCAGGAGCCATATAACGATCTGGTTTTCAAAGAGGAAAAAAAATAAAATTCAGCCAAGCATTTGAAACTACACTTAAGGCGAAGCTAAACATTACTCGATACTCACAGCTGCCAGTTTCTCCAGTCATTCTGTACACATCATTTGAGTTCTTGACTCTGATGAGCTTACTTAGTCCAAAGTCTCCAACCTTTAAATGATCCGCACTTGAATTCACCAAAAGGACATTTCTGAAAGTAAACTTACCTAATTAAGCTCTGAACAATCCACATCAACAACACAAAGACATCACTATTTGAGTGCACCTTGGTTTTAGATCTCTGTGTATTATAACATTTGGCTCATTGTGGAGATACGCCATGCCTCTGTCTCAGAGGGTCCAGAATAAACATTAGGAATACCATGGACATGTACTGATGCAAAGTTGTAAGCTCTAGAAAAATTCAAACTCAGAATTAATAATTTAGCTAACATATTTAACTTTCATGGTAGTCAATTCAAGTTTCAAAATATTATGACTGGGACCAAGTCCTCTGATGTCACACGATTAAAAACCCAGCGATTGTTGACTTGGTCCACTGCAAATTTTGAACAGTCTTGCAATCCCTACATCCACCTTTCATGGAGGCCAAGGGACATGGAAAACAATAAATGAGAAGAGGAGAAAAGAGAACGAGAGAAGGAGAAGAAAAAAACTTTATTCAACTTATATCAGATTTATAATAAAATATCTAAATTAATGTAACTTTGAAATAATTTATTATATTTCTAAATACAAAAATAGTTTAGAGGTCCGAAAATAAATTAAAAATTAAAACTACAAGTATTTTGAGATATAATCTTTAGACATTTTAATATGAATATATGATTTCATATTCCTGTAACCATATCTAAAATTGGACTTTTTGTTGCATCCTCATTGTCCAAGTTTGAAGTAACAATCACATTGCATAGTTGGGTACCAGTACTTTGTATCCAAACCATTTTAATTATTAATTAATTTACCCTTTCAACAAACAATTATAAGCACTATTCACAATTAGTAACAAAATATGACTAAAGCTAGCAAGAGAATGTGCACTCCAGAAGAATATGCATGATCTACTGATGTGATTTATTTGGAAAAGGATTTCCAACTCTTCAATGAGAATGTAGCTCTGAAGGATGTGCTATTATAAGCTGTAGATAATTGCAAAGGATGATAGTATTACCTGGCAATATCCAGGGCAAAATTGATAGCTGCTAATGGAGTAAGTGAGCCCTTTTCCTTCAAATACTGATGAAGATCACCCTGAAAGAATATACAAATAAACATTACTTTAAAACAGGATAATCTTACATTCTTTCCAAATGAAATTTGCTAGGCATATTATTCTTATACCCCTCTGAGATATTCTGTGATTAGCATCAAGGGTTTTTGATCTGTTACAGCCCCAAGGAATTGGACAATATTGGGATGCCGCAACTTCACTAGCACATTGACCTCATGGCGGAAATCTTGGCTGAATCATAACAAGGCAGCTCGTAAGATGCCAAATGTTAACCGAGGAAAAAGAAAATAGATATTTCAATTGGTTCATAGATATTTTAAGGCCTAATAAAATGGAGATTTCAAATGTTAACCAGGGAAAAAGAGATCAACTGAAAAAAAAAAAACTGTCCCCAAATTTCTTAGAGGACCATTAATCACTATCTGCAACTATGCTTTTCTTAACAGGATAATGGAATCCCAGTCAGAGAAGATATATAGGAATATATGAAATGACAATTCAGATTCTACAAGAATGTTGAATGAGATAAGGTAAATACATGTTCTCTGACCTCTTGCAAATAAAACAGTAGACAAGAACTACATCCAAAAATTCATTTAGAATAAAATGCACATGCTATCTGTCCATCATAGAACTATATATAAAAACTAACCACCATAACAGATAATTCAGAATGTAGCCTAAGAATCAAACAGATGCAGGACTTTTGTGAAACTTTCCAAGACCAAAAAAAAGGTCTATAACATTTTAATATAAAACAGGGCACCAGTAACACAATATTCCAGAACATAACAACAGTATAGGGTCTTACATCGCCAATCGATCATCTGATAATGATGGAAGAATAGAGTTTTGTGAAACTTTCCAAGACCAAAGAAAAGGTCTATAACGTCTTAATATAAAAACAGAGCACCGGTAACACAATATTCCAGAACGTAACAACAGTATAGGGTCTTACATCACCAATCTATCATCTGATAATGATGGAAGAATACGTTTGACGGCAACAGGTGTTCCACGCCAATAAGCTTTTATAATCTCACCAAATGAACCCTGCAGCATCAGAGATGCCACAAAACCTAATCAAAATTCTTGAAAAAAATAAAGGATAGTTTGTGGGTCTGCATTAGTATAGAACATCACAATCAAAACAGCCGCTTAAATTTGGGAGAGAAAAGGAACATGTTCAGGAAGATAAGGGTGACCGATCAGACTTGTTCAACAAATTCACATACTTTTGTTAGTCACTCAAAGAAATCAGCCTTTATTTTCTTGTATCATTTAAGTCCGAAATCTACACTAAAACTCTCAATCAGGTTATTTCTGTGATCCATTATATTATTAACTATAAATGCTTCTTATCCTTAGTCTTATAGTAAATATTTGCTAACCAGCAAAAACAACAAATGAGCTCATTTGAACAATAAATGCAAAGGCTTATGGTCAAGAGTATCTAGCACAACAAGCAAATTAACTAATCAAATTACATGCATGTGGTCAGATGTAGAACATGTAGACCAATTAAACCAGCAATTCCTTCTATCCATAGAAACATACTTACCATTAAGCATGACATGTATCTTTTCATATGAGACCTATCACTTGGTTCTTTTTTTAGGTTGAGTCCATTGCTTATTTAGATCCTACCATTTGCTTGTCATCCACATTCAAAACTTTATACAAATAGTCATTTTCTTGATTGTTATTGGCTTCTCCATCCTAGGGTTGTTTTTCCAGCAGCATATTGTCTATGACCAGCATAGATCAAAGCAAACAAAAACAACTTTGAGAATTTCACACGTTAAGTTCATATTCAAGACAACTTTTAAGAATAGTAATGCATTAGCAAATGATAATATAGTGGATGCAGTCAGCCTGTGGGCAGAAGGCCAACCTGTGAAGTATTATAAAGCACAGCAAAAATTAAATTTTACATTCAATCAGCCTCTGCCATTGCATAAAACTCACAGCTACAAAAATTTTAATGATCTGAAGTTCTAAGCTGGTTCTTTGGACTAATGTGAAACATAAACTCTAATCACCATAGTGAGTAATGCAACATGAAATGACAAAGCATTAACAGTAAACCTTTCCGATTATTGTGGCAGTTGAAAAATCCAATTCAGATGGTTCAATTTCCCAGTCACACTTGTTAGGAAGAGGCGGTGGAACTGGCTTTTGTTCAAAATGGCTTCCATCATGTCCCTGCAATGCCAACAGAGGCCATTGGTTGTTTCAGAAAGTTTAGGACACCATAAATCAATCAACTAAAAGTTGTGTTAAAGTATGCTATACTATCAGAACAAGGATCATATGTAACGACAAACACTAGATCAACTTAGGTAGTTAAGCTGTTTAATGTTTTTAATCGACCATAAAGGAGACAAGAACAACACAGTAGCGCGTTGTGCTTAGGATACTAGATATTGAAAAACACAAGTATTTTACGTACTAATATGCAACAATTGCCTTCTTTGTGAAACAACATCATGCTGACAGCTGGCTGGTGTTGTATATTCCATAGGCACTGCAAGGTGTGCAGCTATTCTAACCCATGGAGACGGTAAGATGGAGGCAGAAGCGAGATAGGACAAGAAGGTAAGAATAGAAACCTGCTTCTATGAGTGGTGTTCTCCCTGGCCAAATGTAGAGTGACTGCCAACTCTATCCAGTGATTTCAATAGGCGCTCGGGCGAGGCGAGGCGAGGCCCGAGCGCCTCGCTTCAAATAGGCGCTCGCCGGAGCCCAGGCGTCGGGCGCTTCGGGCGAGCGCCTGGGTTAAACCAGGCGACCGAACCAGACTTTTAGGTCTGATTGGTCTCCGATGCTTTAGTTGGTTCAATCGAACCAACTAAATCACCGATATCAGGCTCCCTCTCACGATTTCCCCGACTTCCTCAACCCTAACACTCGCGATTTTGCCACCGAGATTTCTTTGCTGTCGTTGCTCTTGCCTGCCGCTGCCACTGTCTTTGCTCGTTGCTGCTTTCGCTACTCGCCGCTGCCACAATCGTTGCTCGCCGCTGCTGTCGTCACTCCCGCTGTCGCTCGCCACTCCCGCTCCCGCTCCAGCTACGGCTGTCGCCTGCTACCGCTGCCGCTACCTCAGCAGCCTCGGTTTTCTCACACTCTTCTCACTATACTATTAATAGTATATTTTTATTTTAAAAACAAAAAATACTATTATGATTTATTTATTTATTATGATTTTGTACCCGATTTTCTTAATTTAATAGCATATTTTTTTATTTAAATAATTATATTTATTAATTATATTATATATTTTTATATTTTAGCTTCTCGTTTCACTCGGGCGAGCGTCTGGGCGAGCGCCTAGCGGCTCAGGCGTTTTGGACCTTGGCGCCTAGCGCTTTTTAAATCACTGACTCTATCATATCAGGTAGTGAGAGAAAAGGCATCATAGAGAGGGCATACATATCAAGGAGCCAAGACAGAGCGTTATGCCAGAAGATATTTTAGTAAGATGTGGTTGGTAAGAGCCATGCATTTGACCAGGCCTGATAAAGAAGGCTTGGGACTGGTGAATTAATTGTGTTATGGATCTAGTACACCGGATTATGGTCAATTAACCAATTTTGAGCATACCGCATGAAACTGGGCATCTTGCAAATTGTTCTCCGCCACATGTCACCATGCATCGTGGTAATATTTATTAGAATACTGTCTTCTAATGAACTTTTAAATGTCACAGTGGCAAATCCTACTAAGATCAGTTAGACGAAGCAGCAGGAAAGAAAAATCTAACATGCCATCTGACATGAATAACCACAGTAAAAAAGAGAACCTTGCCAATTGCTGTTGAATCTCGGATTTTGATGATGAAACCAATTGATAGTGTTTATGATCTGATCTATATTTCGAGCGACGCAGGAAGCTTCGATTAGGGAGAGAAAATTAAAGCAGGAAGAATCATGTTGGGCCGAAGTGGAACATGTCAGAAGATTGGACGTCAAGCCGGAGGATCGATCGACGTATCGGCAGAAGGCTTCAGGCTATGGGTTCGAGCATCGGGCTAAGAAGTGCGGAAGTTGCACCAAGGAAATCTGAATTGCGGAGGTCAATTGGTCGATTGGGCAATGGGCAATAGGCCACAAGAGAGGACGATGCGCCGAAGAATCGAACGAGGCGTCGATGAACCAATGACATGCCGGACAACATTTGATTTAGCTTTGTAATAATTGTCTAAATCGAAGTAGGTTTTAGGTGTAATTGGGTTGGAACTGGGCCAACTCAATTATGGGTCAATTGGGCTCAAGTTTGGGTTGTGTTGGGTCAATTGAAAGGCTCAAACAGTGACCCAACAGGTGGAACCGTCGGTGGCACAGTCTCCGAGACTGTGTCAGGCAGTGGTATCGCTAGTACCCCGAAAATCGGGGATGAGACACTTTTTGGCTCCAAGTTTGAATCCACTTGGGACCTATAAATACCCCTCTCATCCCTACTTAGATAACACAAGAATTGAGAGCAAAAAGGAAGAAAAACGCTATTGTAATCTTGTGAGAACTCCTCTCAAGCTCTAAGTGCTGGTGGAGTTTAAGAAAGGAGGTAGTGGGGGTGTAAAGGTTGTCTCCTGAACCTGTCAATTGGAGAATAGAGTTGTAAGGGTAGTTAGTCTTCGCCCATTGAAGGAAGACCGTTAGTGGATGTCGGTGGCCTCGACGGAAGAGGAATCAGGAGTGGATGTAGGTCACAACGACCGAACCACTATAAAACTCGGTTTGTATTTTTGGTTTGCTTTTCATTCCCTTACTGCAAACTGCCTTACTTGCTTACTGCTTTCACTAAGCTTACGAACGCTTTCAAGTTAAACTCACATTTCCGATACGAGCTTTTATCGAACAAAAGATTTTCGAACCGACGTGGTTTTTATCGCTGCACTAATTGCTTTCACGACGAGCTTTTATTGGGTCTTTGATGACCTATGAAATGACTTGTGTTGAACATGATGAACATGAGAACCACCTTCCAAAGAACATGAAGGATTTGACACTTCGAACAATAAAATACCACTTGAGTAATGACTCAAGTGATGATGATGATGATGACCTTGAGCTCCTCACAATAAAGCTTAAAAAATTCTTAAAACAAGAATTAAAGAATAAAAATGAACTTAAAAAGACATAATTACCAAAGAAGAAGAAAGTATTCAAGGCGGCTTGGGACAAATCGAGCTCATCCGAAAACGAGAAGCAAACCAACAAAGACAATGTGACGAACTACGCCTTAATGGCTTTCGACGACGAGGTAACCAAAACTCCTTTACCTTATTTTGAAATTACATGATGCATTTCATGAGTTGTTCTTAAATTTGTTTAGAAAAATTATATATATAAAAATAAAAAATTTGAGCATAAAAATTGCATGTTTTGTAATAATACTTGCACATCAAATAAGATTAATTCCTTGTATGTTATAAGAAATAATTATGTGTATCTTGATGATTTTCGTATTGCTTTTTTATTTTGATTTTGATTGAAAATACTTTATGTTTAATGAAATCATGTTTGATGTTTTAATGATGCATAATGATGTAAGACATAATGAAAATGTTAAAAGTTTTGAAATCATGATTAATGAGTTTATATTTTAAAATTATGCATGATGATTTTTGTGATTTATGGCTTATTGATCCTTGTCATAATGAAAGTTGCTTTTTCGGTTTTAAATGATGATGCATGTTTTGATTTGGCGTAAAAACATGGGCATGCTTGTAAGAAATCAAATCACTTAAATTGAAATAACTAAAAAGAGGAAAGCATTTTTCTTGAAATTTTCTTTTTCTCTATCTTATTGATTTTTTAAAAAGAGATTAATGAACCTATTTATGTTATTTTATGAATCTCTTAAACTATTAAAGTGATTTTGATGATTTAGATTTGAACGAGTTTTATCCAAATCATGATCTTGATGATTGAAGATTTCATATGCATGAATTGAGATCTTTTTATCTTATGTTTCTTTTTATCATTTACTAAAGAGAAAAATTATCCAAATGAATCATGAATGTTCTTTTGATTACAACTTAAAAGTTTTCGACAAATCAAGATTTTTTCATACTTTGTTCTCCTACGATTCTTTTTGTTATTCACTAAAAAGGAGACTTATCTTATTAAACCATGATATGCTACTTGACATCTTGATAATTTATGACTTGAGTCTTATTATGCATTATTCCCCTGTTATTCTTTCTTATTTACAATGACAAAAGGGAGAAAGGAAATCACTAGCATTTCAAGAGATTGATAAATCTATTTATTTCATTTTGAATCTCTTGAAAGTTATTTTGATGATTTTTATTATTTGAATTTGAATGAGTTTTCACCTATATCGTGATTTTGATTCCTCGGAATTATAATTTGAAATCTTTTATAAATCAAGATCTCTGATTATGTGTTCTCGTATTATTTAAGAGGAGATTTTTTTTATGAATCATGATATTTTGAATTATAACTTGAGATTTTTCTTCAATATATAAATCATGATCTTGACAACTTGAGATTCTTATGAATCAAGATTGTTTAATATAATTCTTCTTTTTGTTATCCAAAAGAATCATAATTTGTCTCTTGATATTCACAATTTGTCTTCATGAATTGTATATCTCATCATCAAGCTAAATTTTCTTGATATATTTCAATTGATGATTTTTAAAAATGATGTAATGGGAAAAATTTTGCACCTTCTTTTTGACAATGACAAAGGGGGAGCAAAACTTGCTAACTTGCTCATCTCAAAAGAGAAGAAAGAAGTGCTATCTTGCAAATCTCAAGAGAAACAATGTTTACTAACTTACACATTTCAAGAAGATGTAAAAACATACTATCTTGTACATTTCAAATTTGCTAGCTCAAGATGCAAAATTTGGAAACTTGCAAAAAGAAGA
The DNA here is from genome assembly GCF_036884655.1 of Musa acuminata AAA Group. NCBI lineage: Eukaryota > Viridiplantae > Streptophyta > Magnoliopsida > Zingiberales > Musaceae > Musa > Musa acuminata. The sequence continues at coordinate 37,963,851 of NC_088334.1, forward strand.
AAAACTTGGTAGCATCCTCATCTCAAAAGATGCAAAAATTTTGCCAACTTTCATATGTGAAAAATTTACTAGCTTACATGTTCTAAACTTGTTATTTACTATCTCGCATTCTTTTTCAAAAACTTGCTAGTTTGAACATCGTAAAGAAAAGCAAACATGCTAACTTGCACATCTAGCAAAATTTATAAACTTGCAAAACTCAAAATTATTGCTAGCTTGCATGTTATCAAATGATGTAAAATTTTGTTAGCTTACGCTTTGCAAAGAAAGCAAAAAATTGTACTTCTCAAAAGAGAAGAAAGAAAATTACTAGCTTGCATGATGATATAACTTGATATTATGTTTATAATGCAATGATTTGAAATTATATATCAAAAACTTGCTAATTGCACTTCTTTTTATTGATGACAAAGGGGGAGAAGTATGATGACGATATTAAAATCTTATGCATGATTTTATGATGACATGTTGCTTGGATTTTTGAATTCAAGAGTTCTATCAATATGACATATTGATAGGGGGAGTTAAGGTTAACTCCGTCATCAATTGGTTGTCATCATAAAAAAATGAGAGATTGTTGAATCTCGAATTTTGATGATAAAACCAATTGATAGTGTTTATGATCTGATTTGCGTTTTGAGTGACATAGGAAACTTCGATCAGGGAGAGACAATTAAAGCAGGAAGAATCATGTTAGGTCAGAGTGGAACATGTCAGAAGATTGGATGTCGAGCCGAAGGATCGGTCGACATATCGACAGAAGGCTTCGGGGCATAGGTTCGGGCATCGGGCCAAGAAGAGTAAAAATTGCGCCAAGGAAATCGAAGTTGCGAAGATTAATTGGTCGATTGAGCAATAGGCTGCAAAAAAGGACGATGTGCTGAAGAATTGGACAAGGCGTCGATGAACCAATGACATGTCGAACAACATTTGATTTAGCTTTATAATAATTGTCTAGATTGAAGTAGGTTTTAGGTGTAATTGGGTTGGAATTGGGCTAACTCAATTATGGGCCAATTGGGCCCAAGTTTGGGTAGTGTTGGGCCAAGTCAGAGGCCCAAACAGTGACCAAACAAGTGAAACCGTCGGTGGCATAGTCTCTAAGACTGTGTCAGGCAGTGGTACCGCCCAATGGCAGGGTGTCAGGCGATGGTACCGTCCAGTGTCAGTGCTACAGGCGATGGTACCGTCAGTACCCCGAAAACCGATGATGAGACACTTTTTGGCTCCAAGTTTGCATCCACTTGGGGCCTATAAATACCCCTCTCATCCCTGCTCAAATAACACAAGAATTAAGAGCAAAAAGGAAGAAAAACGCTATTGTAATCTTGTGAGAACTCCTCTGAAGCTCTAAGTGTTAGTGAAGTTTAAGAGAGGAGGTAGTGGAGGTGTAAAGGTTCTCTCCTGAACCTGTTAGAAGGAGAATCAAGTTGTAAGGGTAGTTGGTCTTCGCCCATTGAAGGAAGATCGTTAGTGGATGCCGGTGGCCTCGACAGAAGAGGAATCAGGAGTGGATGTAGGTCACAACGACCGAACCGCTATAAAACTCGGTTTGCATTTCTGTTTTGCTTTTCATTCCCTTACTGCAAACTGCCTTACTTGCTTACTACTTTCACTACGCTTACGAACGCTTTCAAGTTAAACTCACATTTCCGATACGAGCTTTTATCGAACGAAAGATTTTCGAACCGACCTGGTTTTTATCGCTGCACTAATTCACCCCCCCCCCCCCCCCCACCATCTTAGTGCCGACTCGATCCTAACAATTGCAAGCTAAAAATTTTGAATAACAAGATCTATAAGACAAGTATAAGTTACTTGAAAAACACAAACGAATAATTAATGAGAAAGCAGGGAAATTAAAGTTCATAGAACTATGATAAGAGCAGTTTCCATTCCTAAATTTAAACATATCCTTTTGAACAATGTCCTAGGTGAACTTGGAACATGAGAGTAATTGTAAAGGATAACAATTGGAGATTATAGCTCGCTCACAGAATGAAATTTGACTGCAAAACTTGGGTACTATTTTCTGTAGCCAGAGCTTATGGCTAGCCCTTATCTCAAATTTCAGATATGCTACTATTGATGACTTATTAATTGTTCTATAAAAAGTCAACAAGTAGAGAATTTACTCTTAAGAAAAGTTTTGCCAAGATATTATGGTCGATGTCCCAGCCTATAATAATAAAAAATGGTGCAGTGAACAGACATAAACCCAGAAGATACCACAAAACAAGAAAAATTGATGTTATTGACAAAATATGCATAAAGGAAAACAAGAATAGTAAGTAAGGTAATGCAGTCTTTATACAATTATGAATTAGCTAAAAATTTGACAAGCAACCGTTTGCACAAAGCTAAAAATTGCATTGAAGAAACTACAATTTCGTTACTCATGCAAATTGTTAAAAGATATCAAGGTATACACAATCCTAAAAAGACAAAACTGCTAGAAAGAAAAAAGTGAGAGTCACCAATGTTCTTTAGGATGATTAAATCAAGAAATAGCTGGTATTCTTCCAAGACTAATGTTTTGAGATAAACTACTCAGTATATCTACCGTGTACAAGAACAGCACATATTTATTGTAGTAAACGTACAAAGGACATGCCACCATGTGCTTTTAGCAGTTCGATCATGCCATGCTGCTTAGCACCTTCTGCATCAGCCAATGGCTGTCAAAACAAATGCAAGCTCAGGATCAATATCTTTCATGTATCAAATGATAGTCACTGGAATACAAAATTTTCAAAAACAAACAACAAAATTATCTTTAAATAATTGAAATAAATACTAAGTATTACTATTTATAAATGTAGCAGCACTCTAGCATGTATTACTATTTAAAAGTAAATACTATCATACTGTTTCAAATTCATACTGATGTGACAAATATTCCATTATCAATTCCACCAGTCACTGAAATGTAGTTTGCCAATTTAGTTACCCTTTTCATGATACTTTTTCTTGGAAGGAACCTTCCCAGGTGGAAAATAAAACATAAAAAATTCTCTGGTGACATTAGTTTCACGTATAATTCCCTGAACTATCATCTTAGATACTTGGATCAAGTCTTACGCTTCTAGTCTCTCCTGAAACAAACATCTGAATGGCACCAGCTATGAGAACAATATTCCAAAATGGCACAACTCAGACGGTGAGACCAGAATATCCAATGAAAGACAATTTTCCCAGCAACCAGAAAGTCTAGGGTCTACAACAGCTGAACATCCAACAGAACCCTATGCAATCTGAAAGCGATTCCAGATCCGTCCCTAGGAACAATGTTAACTAGTGAGTTCCAAATCAAAGGCCACAGCCTCCAAATGGTCCTCTCTCTTTGATAATTTCACATAGTATCTATCACCTTACACCCCTCCACATAATCCTCATCTGCATCTCGTACAGTTACTAACCACATCTTTTTATACCTTTTTCTCTGTCCTCTTTTTCCTGGTCAACAACATTTCACACAAGATAGTTCCAATCTTCATAGATTTCAACCACATGGGTATCAAGACTTTCATCCATGACTTCCACTGGAATGACAATTGGTCTGATAACTCGTTCGCCCTAATCGATCAAACTCAGAATCATAAAACAAGGATTAGGTGAAGTTATAGCAAGAAGAAGAAACGGATGATGACTGCCAACACAAGTTTCAGTCAAACTCCGACTGCGTCATGGGGCGAGGTGCGATCAGCACCTACAATCAAGTGGCTCACCGTGTTGTTCCATCGGTCCTGGGCATTGACGTCGGCGCCATACTCGAGGAGGCACCCGGTGACGTTGATCCAGCCGTGGAGCGCCGCGACATGGAGCGGGGTACGGCTATCGTAGTCGCGGGCGTTGACGAGGCCACGATCTTCCTCGAGGAGCTTCCGCACGGCGGCGGCATCGTTCTGGTGGGCGTGCCACAGGATCAGCGACGTCCGACTGACCCTCGCCTTCTCCTTCTGCTTCTCCCCCGTCCGCGGCGGCGACACTCCCGAAGAGGCGCCTTCTCCTTCGCCGCCTCCGTCACCAATGGGGTTGCCCTCCTCGGTGCTCATCGTCCAACGTTGCCGTCGCGATCCACTCTTGACCTTTTCCCCGATCGAGGGAAACAAATCTAAACCCGTTCTTACAATTAAGTCCCCCAAATATTTGCATTTTAATTTATATATTATTTAATTTCTTATTTTTTAAAATATTTTGAAAATAAGATTAATATCATGCTAATAATTTGTAATGTGGAAGTGTGAAAAATGTTTGCAATTGGGTTTGTCCGATGAAATCCGATAATCAAATTAATATATGTTCGTATATTTGATAAGATCATTTTATATAATAATATCATTCTTTAACTATTAGTTTGATTTGTTGAGGAAGATTATGTTATATAATAATATCATTCTGATGAGGAAATATTTTGTTTCGATGATGAAAAAGTATGCTCTACATCATTTTCAATAGCTAACGTGGGTGTCTAATAGGTGATTGGATTCTGTGTGTAGAAAATAATTATCATATCATCCCTTAAATAAATCATGCTTCGGTTTATCCATCCTAAAATTAATATAATATTTGTTTCAGGACCTTTGATCATTATAGTTTACATTAAAGAATGATTTAAGTTATAGTTTGGTTATTTTCTTGTCCTATGTCAACGTTTCATTAAGTGCTTTAAATATTATTATTTTTTCTTAAGCGGACACATCTTATAATCGTTTAATCAGACGTTGTAGTGAAAAGTCCATAGAGGAGGCTTTTAACTAACACATCCGCCACTTGTTTGTTATGTTTAGTTTTCAATGATATTGTCTTTATGTTTTTTCTTTTAGCACTAATAAAGTCAAATTTGATTATCAATTTAACTTTATCTCTGGAAGAGAGGAATCATTAGATATCTACAACTTGGGAAGGAAAAAATGTTCTCTCCACCTTGTGTCTGCTTTCCTTAATGTTTCCTTGTACACGATTCTCTTAAGCTCCATAAGTTAGTACATGTCCATAAGTATTTGTTTAGTTAGTTTTAAATAATCATACACATATGAAAGTTGTCATATAAATTATTATTATTATAACTATTAATTAATGAAAGGATATTATCTTAGGATAAGGTTCATTTTAACAATTGTGATCTTGGTTATAAACATTTTAAGTTATTATGATTTATTCGTGTATAAAATAACTCTTATATTTTAAAAAATATAATATATAAGTTACTCTCGTTAACATATATTAGAGTTCGCTTACATGATATGTTAACTCATAATAAATCATTAATATAATGACACATATAATTAAAATTAAAAAAACTAAAATCATTATTAATGGTGGGGAGGAGACATCGTCTAGCATCGAGTTGCTACTGTTTAATAGGGCATCGTACGCACACAGCCTCTCCCGCGCTGACGATGAGCTTAAGAGCTTCCGGTCCTGCCTTAGGTGGATTTGCATCGACCAGTCTGACACTAGGCACATAGTAGTCTCTTGGTCCCTCTTCCTTCTCCTAAGTGTTTTCATCATCGCCTCTCATTTCATCCTCTCTTGCATCTCCACCCATCGCGCTTACGACGTGATGGTCCAGCTCTTCCTCATCTCAAAATGGGTGTCGTTTGCGGTGGCAAGCAATACCATGGTGGCATATGCCATGGAGCTGGCGAGTAACATATAGTAGATCTAGCTAATTAGCTCCAGGGCACATGCCACTACGTCACCTATCACGGTGTTGCTTGCCACTACAAACGGCACCCTATCAAATCCCAACAAGTACAACCATACATTGTAAGCCATCTCTCCAACAAAACATGACATCACAAAGACGAAAAGCAAGTGGAAGAAGTGGTTGAGCTAATTCATGTAGCCCTCTCGCACCCGCTCACTCTCCCTAACCAGCATGTCGAGGAAGAGGAAGTGGCGGAGGTCATAGCGATGAATGAAGGCGGAGAGGTAAAGGTCAGAGGCAAAGGTGAGAGAGACCTGGACCACCATATCATAAACGCGGTGGGTGAGGGCACAAGAGATGATGAAATGGGAGGTGGTGGGGACGAAGACACTCAGGAGGAGAAAGAGGGACCATGAGACCATTGTATGCCCAGTGTCAAATTGGTCAATGTACTGTCACGGATAAACTTCTAAACAAGATGTTTGATGTAATGCTTATGTATGTCCGTGTCTTTTGGCATGTTCATGCCTTGTACAGCATGTAGAGGGGCGACCGAAGGCTTAATAGTCTCATTTTAGTTGGGTTGGTGGCCTCTTTAGGCTTGTAAATAAAGGTTGTATCATGTGGACACGTGCGAGAGATCTTCGGTCTGTAATGGACCATTTTACCCTTTGTTGTGCCACTGTTCAGAGCTTGTAAAGTCTGTTTGTAATTTGCATTGTCTATGAAGTTTTTTTCGGAGATGTTTGCTTGTGGATCCCGATTGAGGCATTCTCTCTAACCCGTTCTCTCTTTTGGTGGTCCTAAGGGACAATAGAAGGCTTCGGGGAAGCTGACCTTTGCGGACGAACACGCAAGGGTGCCGCACGACTTAGGCAAAACCAGCTAAGTCCGTGACAAATGGTATCCGAGTGGGACAAGCACTCATAGAAGCACTTAGCATGCAAACGTGGGGGACCTAGCGGGGCTGTGTTGAGGGCAGTCAGCATACGCGCGACCGTTTGGGGGAAAACGGGCATGGAGATGTAGGGAAAAGGAGTCGCTCGGAGGAGCGGGCATCTGAGATTGGCATTCAGAGGAATGGCCAATCCTTCGCGCAAGAGGCACTACGAGAATAGACAAGCTTGGAAGAATGCAGAGCGCACAAATGTTGGGATGGCTGAGTTTGAGCTACGACTCAACGTTGACAACCATACTTGATGGTGCTCAAGGCAAGCGAGGCGCTTGGTAAAGGATGAGACCATCCAAGGTGGAATAAGTTGCTCAACAACCAAAAGAGTTATGCAAAGCTCACAGAGGTGAGGGGAATTGCTAACTCGAAGAATTTGGTACTCATGCATGGGCTTGTATGCGGATGATGGAATGTTCGTGGCCATCCCAAGACGACCGAAACTCGACGCCATGGAGCATTGAAACTTTCTCTTCGGCATTGGAAGGATACGTCCGTAGGAGGCTGAAGTGTGCAACGAGTTCAGCATGTTGCTAGGCCTTGAGTGGTGCAGCGGGGGCTGTATTGACGTGGAGTCGTAATCTAGCAAGTGCGTCTGCAGGAGGCAAAACAATGCACAGTTTGTTCAGTAGATCAGAGTAGTCCAAGGGGATGGTGGTCTCCGAAACAAAGAGAGATGTTGCTCCAATGGGACAATTATCCAGGAGGGATAAGTCCCGGCTCTCTAGAGGGAGAATCATGTGGGACGGACCTCACAAGTTGAAGAGGAGTGCCTTGACAAACAACAACTCCACGAAGCTCAATGGACTGAGCAAGCGGCGAGGAGTTATCGCATGATCTCGCTCGAGAGAATGCATTGGTGGATGCATTGCGAGATCAAGTGGGGAAGCGACCCAAAGCAACTTAAATGAAGGCACACTTGGAGTCGATGTGGAGATCGGACTCAAGGGAGGGCTGACCCGTGGAATGGTGGGCACGAGGACCACCATCGACTCAATGTGAAAACGAGGAGCGGAGCAACTTGGGTGTAACTTGGCGAAGTACCCAAGCCGCATGAAGGGAGCCAGCAGAGAAGTTGGAACATGGAGCAGAGGCACAGTGCTTTCCTTAGACAGAGGTCAAGGACATAAACTCTTGTAGAGGCAAGAGTAGGATCATGTTGTTCCATGGGTCCTTCATTCTGACGGAGTGGACTCATCTTGCATGGTGCCAAAGTCGAAGGGAGCTTCTGGGCACATGCACCTTATCTCGGAAAAGCATTTGATGGAGGAACTAAGGCGACTCAATTTGCGGAGGCGAAATTGAGTTCAGAGGGCCTTAGCACGGGGCAAGAGGATGCAGAGGCAGGTGCTCTTGAAGAATATGCCACAGTGTTGCCATTCAAGTTGCCATGAAGGAAGCGGTGCGCAGCGGAGATTGTGCTGGTAGGGGCAGAGGCCCAGGATCCAAACAATGGTACACAAATTACAGTGAAGTCGGTGGACTTCGGGAGCTACTAGGCGACGGACTATCCTAGAGCGGTGATTCATCTAGGTGTGACCCAAGAGTGGGTGGATGAAGGTCGATTGCTAAAGGAGTGAACAAAATCGAAGGTGGAAGAGACCCTGCGATGTATTGGCAGAGGCCACACATGGAGGGTTCACAATTCGAGTTTATTCTACAAGGATCAGAATGCAATGGAGATGTCACCAGGAGGCGACATGGTGCAGCGGATCGTGGTGGAACAGTTTGATGGCAATGCGATACACACAACCTAGCCCCGTAAGGGACTATATCATATGGAGGTATGATCGAGAGCTACTGGAAGCTCCACTTCGGTGAACAACATGACGACAAGAAGGGCTATGGATTCAAGGAGTGAAGGCCATGGTACCGTAGAGGCGGGTCTTTCGTGCGTGCATCGAATTTTGCATCGGATGAAAACCTTTGTCATCAGCATATGGGGGCTGGGTTCCACCAAGGGAAAAGTTCGGATGCAAGTACCAGTGAGTTCCATGGGAGGGACTTGATCATGCAGAGGTATGATCGAAGCAGTTGGAGAGTTGGACTACTCCAGAGCTCATATTCGCTTAAGGGAGCTCGGCAAGTCAGAGGACAAGATCGAGTAAGCGAACGTTGCTACTAAGGAAGCTAAGGAGAACAGAATCGGTGCATACCCTACAACGTGATGGCAGAGGCCATGTATGGGAGTTGCAGTCTATCTTTCCATCGACCAAACGGACTGCTTGGAGAACACAGAGGTGTTGAAGCAGGGGGTTGAAAGGGGCGAGGAAGCGACGACGAGTCCAGAGGGACTTAGCTACCCAAAATCAAGCATCAGTTAGAATGAAGATGGACTCAGAGGAGTGCCACAGAGACATATCTACTGATCGTGAAGAAAAGGGATGCAGATATAAGGCGACGGATAGTAGGGCCATGGGCATGGCAGCACCATGGTACCGCAGAGGCGGGACTTCCGTGAAAGTCATTGATCCCTTGCTCTCATGGAGGGAGAGCGCTTGGTCGTGAAAGGGGCCGAGGAGGTGGAGCATGCAGAGGCAATCTCCAAGTACCAAGACAAGGCTGAAGGGTAGAGGCCGAGGAACTTCGTAAGACCGGTGTCAATGAGCTTCTCATCAAGATGGCCGAAAGTGAAGGACTTCGGGTCATGCAAGAGTGCATAACCAAGGAACGAAGCAGGCAGTACGTGGTGTTGTACCTTTACTACTCAGTGGAGTAGGCGGTAGGGTTGATAGAGAAGACGGTACAATCCCAGAGGCGACCAAACCTATGAGAGAATTACTCCAAGTTGGGGTGAAAACTTCCTGCATTCTAGAAGTTCGATGGCATTGAGAAGGTGAATCACAGTAACTAACTCAACGCAAGGAGTGCAAACACTTAAAGTGCTTCAGAAGTGTGAGCAAAGAGCAGGCAAAGTCCAGTAACCATCTCGATGCATGGAGTACAACCTCGGGGAGGCGGGCGAAGTCAAGTAACCTTTGCCTTCTCAACTCTTAAGAGAATGGGCGAAACCGAGTATCCCAATTCTCTTATCTATCCAGTAGAGGAGCTCTTCACAAGTTCAAAGACCCTTTGAAGATAATGGAAGACAATAGTTGTCAAATCCTCACCAACGGTGATCAGTGCTACTGAGAGTAGATTGTCCGCTTCATTTCCCAACGAAATGCCAATCGAAAGCGGAAGTGATGCGAACCTACTTGGATGTGACAACTAAGTGAAAGAAGAGTCAATGAGCAAATTTTGTGGAGGAAGGACCCAAAACTTCAAAAGTTTGTGAGACGATGCTCGTTAAAGCTCCAACAAGCATCCACCCAGTTCAAACAGCATGAGAAATTTGAGAGACTGGCGCAGTAAGGATGGTCTTTTCCTTCATTTGGGGGATCCGCAGGAATCAACAATGATCAACACAACTCAGCCAACCCCACACCAGAGTCAGAGTCATTGGTGAGTTGAAGCAACATGGCGGATCAAAGGTTCGACTACTCAAAAACAATAACGGAGAGCAGCTAGGAGCCAAGAGGCGCATTGTAGCTGGAGCAGAAGATTGAAGACTCAGCAAAGGCGAGGAGTTGCAGTGTCAACAAAGGCTTCAACGAGGACGTCGAAGGAATAAGTGGGGAAGAATGTCACGGACAAACTTCTAAACAAGATATTTAATGTAATGCTTATGTATGTCCATGTCTTTTGGCATGTTCATGCCTTGTACAGCATGTAGAGGGGCGGCCAAAGGCTTAATAATCCCATTTTAGTTGGGTTGGTGGCCTATTTAGGCTTGTAAATAAAGGTTGTGTCATGTGGACACGTGCGAGAGATCTTCGGTCTATAATGGACCATTTTACCCTTTGTTGTGCCACTGTTCAGAGCTTGTAAAGTCTGTTTGTAATTTGCATTATCTATGAATTGTTTTTCGGAGATATTTGCTTGTGGATCCCGATTGAGGCGTTCTCTCTAACCCGTTCTCTCTTTTGGTGGTCCTAAGGGACAATGGGAGGCTTCAGGGAGGCTGACTTTTACAGACGGACACACAAGGGTGCCGCACGACTTAGGCAAAACCAGCTAAGTCCTTGATAGTATGTCCACGTAAGTTAGGACCGAAAGCTCTTAAGCTCATCGACAGCACATGAGAGGTTGCGTGCGGTTAACACCTTGCTAGGCAACAACGACTTGGTGCTACTACTGGTGGTCGCTTCCATGATAATATCTCCTCCTATCATTAATGGATGTCTCAAAATTATTTTAACTAAAATTACATATGTCATTATATTAATGATTTAGTGTAAATTATTTTAACTAAAATTATTTTAACTAAAATTATTTTAACTAAAATTACATATGTCAATATACCGTATAAATATATTCTAACGTTTGTTAATTCAGATTCGAGTAAGCAGCGAGTATGGATTCCATGCCAATCAAAGAATGATTTGCTTTAAATCTTGCGACTAGGGAATAATTATCACACGTTTGGATCAAAAGTGATTGAATGCAAATGATTCTTACTCTTTACAACTGCAACAAAAGCGCCTAACAAATTTTACTCGTGACATTTTTCACTGTGCCAACGTCACATCGATGACTAATTAGTAAGATAATATAAAAATTTTGTGTGTGTGATAATTATTCTCTATTCGCAAGATTGAGTCCGTTTGGATCGTCGATTTCCGCATGGAGAAGGCAATCGTGCATTATTGAGGAGAATGAGAACCATTACAATATAAGATGTCTCATGATTTCTTAACGTTCATTAATTTTTATTTCAGTTAATTAGCTCTAAGTGTTTCTGTCTATACCATTCAACTCGATCCTCGTGCCACAGCCGGCACGTGGACCTCTCTCCTACCCGTCCCGAGATCGTTTGGTCACCGACCGAGTATGTCTCAGCCCCAGTGGGCCACCACACATTTCTCCATTCTAAAGGAAGGTAATGTCTCCGGGTATAATTTGATTTTTTTTTATAGAGCAAAAATCCGCGAGAGCGTTGCATTTAGACATATGTGGGCCACCACAAGACTTCCCAATTCACGAGGCAGGTGAGCTATCGGGGAGGCTGTTTAAAGTATATTTATCTTTTTGATCAGGGCGATCGCTTACTTAGGAGTCGAGTTAGGGGAAGAAAGCGCGTGAGAGAGAGAGAGGCGATCGCCATGGCTCCGGAACCTGAGGACGGGATGAACGAGAAGAACCCTCGCCCTCTCGACGAGGACGACATCGCCCTCCTCAAGACATACGTATTGTTCTTTATTCCCCCTTCCCTTTCTCACCTCATCCATGGATGGCTCTTCTTTTCTCGAGTTACCCGTCTTTCGTTTTCATTTTAGCTGCTTTTCTATGCCCTAATTTCCTCTCGTTTTTCCTTAGCGAGCCAAAAATTAAATCGAAGATCGGGATATTTGTCAAATAGTCAAAATTAGTAGGCCATGTTCTTCGATAATCGTAAATTTAGGGATTTAGGGTTTCGTTATGCTTACATTTCTTGCTGTCTGCCCTAGAAGTTGCTGTCTGTTTTCTTTTTAACCATTTAACTTTGAATTTGTTTTTTCTATTTTGCAACTTCGTTTCATGGTTCCTATGACAACTGTAGTTACTCTTTCTTTTAGATCGCCAAATTCCATTATGGTGGTTGTTGTTTTGGCAATATTATGCATTCTGAATACTTGATGGCAGGGTTTGGGACCTTACTCAACAAGCATTAAGAAGGCTGAGAAGGAAATCAAGGAATTAGCCAAGAAGGTCAATGATCTATGTGGTATGAGTTCTAAAAGAATATTTAAGTCTCCGGGTTCTTGTGATGGTCACCTTCCTAATTGTGCTTTCTGGTCTTGGTTTTTTTGTTGAGGAGAACATCATAAAAGATGATGGTATATTCAAACGGAAATCTGCATATGGACTTTGCTTGATCAATAAACCTGGAATTTTATATATTTTTATTTGCACAATATTATTAATATCATGTTTTAGGTCGAAAGTTAAAAATGATTGTTTTGGATTAATATTTCAAGATGTCTTTTGGTGAGGTTTTTGCTTAGGTGTTCTTATGTCCGTAAAGTAAGCTGACACTTAAAATCATGGATAGTCCAGGTTGCGACTATAACATAAAGGAAATGAAATGTGTGTACAATTGAACTTCTTGGCCAAGCATTAATAATATCTTTTCAGCCTAGTCAAAGTTCAATGTGGGAGTTGATTGGATTTGAAAGGTTTTATTACAATTATCACGGTCAAGCAATATCTGGTCTCCTATATGGTGTATTCACACACTGTAGTTGCTCTGATTACTTGAGTCCTTGGTGCATCAAGTCTCAATCTAAGCATCCAAATCATCTGTAGTCTAAACCCTGACCGGATTTCATCCTTTTGTTTGTGTGTATAATGGCGTGACAAACATTTTGAAGGTGTGGCAAACCAAAAATGTGATGATTGTGGTCATTTCCTACACCCTCCTTGTGTTTACTGTTCTACTTCTGCCTCTCCTATGCAGGCCACATATCAGTCATTGGCCTCCTTCCGCTGCTTTTGCTCCATCTTTTTTTCTTTTTTCTATTTACCAGAGAAATAGAATTGGTCAAAATCTGATATCTTTGGCCAAATTTAATCAATTTTAGTTGATTCCGTCGCTTCTGGCAATAATATTAAGAAATCGGCCAAATTTGTGTTGGCCTTGGTTGACAAGGATACAAATATGTGTATCGTATTGGAATCAATCGGCACAATAATCTATGATGGTAAGCTTATCAGTGACTTGTCACTGTGAATTTTTCCTGTTGACTTTTTTCTTGGTATTCCTCCACTATTTAGTGTAGATTGTTTGTATTTTTTGTGACAATCTAGGCTCGTTGAACATGTTCTTTGGCATGGTTTAGCTTTTTCCTAGCATAATTTCACAATTATCACTTTGATACAAGTAAAATTCAATTTCGCATGTGTTGTTTGTGTTGGTTCAAATTAGTTCAAATATGAAATTTTTTTATATAAAAGAAGCTTTTGTGCAGCTGTCTCTGTAAGTGCAGGAGGACCTGATTATTTCATTGCTTGTTATTTTTTTCTGACTTAAATACCAGGAATCAAGGAGTCTGATACTGGTTTGGCTGCACCAAGCCAGTGGGATTTAGTCTCTGACAAGCAAATGATGCAAGAGGAGCAACCTCTTCAGGTACATTTGGTCAAATTTCCAGCCCCCTCTTTGCATGCGACATATACACACATGCACAAGCACCCATAGGACAAGCTTGCAATCACAATAACCAAGATGGTGCATCGGTAACCCTGAAAATTCTATCAAGATGCCATGTTTAATCATTAGCGAGCTTTGGAAGGTCCTTCCACAATCTGGATCTTGCCCAAAAGGACTTGGGTCAGTTAGCATTTGGCTACCAGATGCATGGTTTAAGTGGGATAAAAGCACACACCAAAATACCAATCCTGACATACTTTGCTTCTGAAATCCAGATTAAAACATGCAGCAGCAACCAGCAAACTTCTTTGCTGCATTCCAGAACTTCTGGTACATGCTAGTGGATTATTTACTAACCTTCTCATCGGCTTCCTGCCACCAAAAGCCACATAAGCTTGCAAAATGAAAAACAAAATGTTTGAGCTACAAAAGATGGGGGAAAACACTTCTAAATACTGTTATATTGTCTGAGTTTTGTATTATGTTTTCCCTAGCTTATGGTGTTCCTAAAGTAATTACATGCTTCTTTGGAAGGTTGCAAGGTGTACCAAGATTATTAGCCCAAACACAGAGGACACTAAATATGTGATAAATGTTAAGCAGATAGCCAAGGTATTTTCCTGATTTGGATAATTCTCATTCTTGTCAGATACAAATATTTACCTTGATATATCTTTGGAATGTTTCACATAATTTCATTTTTATGTGCAGTTTGTGGTGGGATTGGGTGACAAGGTCTCGCCAACTGACATTGAAGAAGGGATGCGTGTTGGGTAAGAAATTGTTTACTTAGTGCATATTACACTTGTGCAGTTAAAGATTTGAAGTGCAAAAGCAACTTATCAAAATTTTCAAGTAAGATCATACAAATCTTGTGTCATCAGCTGGCTGTCAGATTAGGTATTTAATTGTTAAGTCATAACAAGGAAATGAAATATCAGATTCTTGTTTGGTGCATGCAATTTCCCAAAATGTTTGGCTATTTATTGCTAAGAGTTTTTATTGTTCCAGAAGTGCCAATTAGGAGGATAAAATGACCCTAAGAAAAATGGTTATTTAGTTTATTGAATATGCAAGGATATTGTAGAAATAAACGTTTGTATAAAATATTATTTTGTTTATTTTTCTACAAGTAGTTGATAGACATAGCTATTCAAGAATTACAAGTAAAAAGAAAGACTCAATACACAAGACTTCCACCAATACGGTGCATATACATTGCCTTTTCTGCAACCAGAGAGGTTGATTATGTGATTTGAACTCTTGACACCCAATAATTATAGGAGCAACCTTATCATAGTGCCATGGCTGATCCCGTAGTGGAACGAATGGTTCAAGGTATTTGCCACTTATACCAACTCCTAGACACTGAATAAGATTTAAAAAAATATCTGAGGATATGTACTATGTTTTCATACATTTACCATATTTTTTTGTATGCCTTCTAAGCCAGTATATCATATCATTATGCATTTAGAAAATGGTAAGTAGTACTTGGATATATTAATTAATACAGCTATATTGTGATGGTGGTTCTTGCAACAGGGCTTCAATTGCCTTGTTTACTGTAATTTTCCTATTATATTTGAAATTATATTTTCATGCCAAGCCTATTTCTTGGTGCAGAGTTGATAGGAACAAGTATCAAATCCAGATACCGTTACCACCAAAGATTGATCCAAGTGTTACAATGATGACAGTGGAAGAGAAGCCTGATGTCACATACAATGATGTTGGTGGATGCAAAGAGCAGATTGAGAAGATGCGCGAAGTATGGCCAAAGCTGCTAATTTGCTTTTGAAGTACTTTTGTTTGGGATTGTTAGTTTAATAATTCATTCATAGTGCACAAGTTAATTTCCAGACAATGGCAAGCATTGTAAATATGTAATATACTTCTGAGTGGAGTAGTTGAAGCCACGAGAACATATTTTCTTTTCACAATGAATAAATACTAACATTTTTTTTTTCATATTATGTTTCAGGTCGTGGAACTTCCTATGCTTCATCCAGAGAAATTTGTTAAACTAGGTATTGATCCTCCAAAAGGGGTTCTCTGTTATGGTCCTCCAGGAACTGGTAAAACACTACTAGCTAGAGCAGTAGCAAATAGAACAGATGCATGCTTTATTCGTGTCATTGGAAGTGAGCTTGTTCAAAAATATGTTGGAGAGGGAGCTAGGATGGTTCGCGAACTATTTCAGGTTTTTAAACTCCAGACATATCATGCTCTTCTTTTATTTTGAGAGTGATCACAACCAGAATTTTGTTCTCTCTCTTTTTTCTTTTTAATTTTTTAGTACCAAATTTAATCAAATTGTTTGTTGTCATAGATGGCTCGCTCAAAGAAGGCCTGTATAGTGTTCTTTGATGAAGTAGATGCAATTGGTGGAGCTCGGTTTGATGATGGTGTTGGTGGTGACAACGAAGTTCAGCGTACCATGCTTGAAATTGTTAATCAGCTTGATGGCTTCGATGCAAGAGGAAACATTAAAGTTCTAATGGCCACAAACAGGTTTGTTATTCTACTTTCTTTCTGCATGGTTTTTGCTTGTGTACACTTATCTGGAGATATTGAAGAATAAAATTTTTAAACAGAACAAGCTTTCTACGCATGCTTATTGAACTCACTGATATACATATTATTAACATATGACTGTATAATCAGTATTAAAACTACCTAAACATCACTAAAGAGATATTGCTTCTTTGATTGATGTTTGTTGGTATTCTTCACTTTCTTTTCTGCACAGCTTATGTTTGTTGCTTGTCTCTAAATATCATTAAATTTAAAGGTTCGACTCCTAGCAAATACATCTCTATATTTTGAGGACGGGCCACAATGGTAAGGTTGCTCTTTTGCGAGACCTGGGAGACCATGGTTTGAGTCATGGAAACAACTTCTTTAAATATTCAAAGGTAAAGGCTATCTACATTGACCCTCCCTAGACCTCGCATTGCGGGAGCCTTGTGCATTGGGGTACAACCTTTTTTAAAGTTAGTTCTTAATGCAAGCCCTATAATATATACTCACTAGTACCAACTCCATAATACATATCTGTTATCACCTTAATATGACTAATAGATTTTTTTTAGTGTTTCTAGCCACTTTATCATGCTTTTACCTTGCAAAAAAAAAAAGTGTAATTTTTTTCTTTATATTTATCTTTAATTGAATTTCAATAAATAAATTTCTATTTGATCTTCTAGACATAAGTTTAAATTGATTTGTTTTAGAAAAAAGAATAGCGAAGGTAGTATATTACTGTTGGTTCCAATTGAATATCACATCTTTGAATTTGATCTGCAACTCCTAAGGGCTTAGAGACAAAAAAAATATGAAATATCATTGGCTAGATGCAGATTAACCGGCTTTAATGACTTCAAACATGTGTTAACATGATCAATAATCTAGAAGCACACAAGGTAGTTCATATGCATGTCTCTAAAAACATGTAGGCAGGAATCAGTTTAGATTTGGTTACACTGCTGACTATGTTGGAGAACTTACTTGAAATCAGCTTCTTTTTTTTTTTATTGTAAGCATATGGTATTATTGACATTTCATTTGTAGTGTTAAAACTTACTTGAAATGTAAAAATTGCATCCTTATATTTGCTTTGCAATTCACAAATGAAAGCTAACTCCAACATTATACATTTCTACTGTAAAAAAAACTTTCAGACCTGATACTTTGGACCCAGCTCTACTGCGACCTGGACGGTTGGACCGCAAAGTTGAGTTTGGTCTGCCTGATTTGGAGGGTCGAACCCAGATATTTAAGATCCACACCAGGACAATGAATTGTGAGAGGGATATTCGCTTTGAGCTCCTTGCTCGTCTGTGCCCCAACTCCACTGGTATGAACTAGTCACTACTAATTAGGTTACAAGAGATCTATCATACCTTTGTGCAGCTTTACATTTCAAAGTTTTGGTGCTAATGGTCCTAGTAGGGGTTTATAATGTACAGTTAAGAGGCTGCAAATTCTGTTCCAATGACGATGTCATGTCCATTGCTTTGACTTCAATAGGTCATAAATTTATGGAGCATGTTTGTTGATGTGGTTTATTTCTCTAGGGGCTGATATAAGAAGCGTTTGCACCGAAGCTGGGATGTTTGCTATCCGAGCACGAAGGAAGACGGTCACGGAGAAGGACTTCCTTGATGCTGTGAACAAGGTCATCAAAGGCTACCAAAAGTTTAGTGCAACTCCAAAATACATGGTCTACAACTAAGGCATTTTCATGTGATCTTTCATGAAAACACAAGGTGGAGATACACGCCATAAAATTTTATTCACGCACTTCTCTCCCATCACTAAGATTTCATGATAATTCAGTTTGCAATTCCATCACTAAGCATGAGCTGCATGCACCACCCTCTATTTGTTGAGCTTACTCTTTCATGCATCTCTTGACTCAAAAAGGTTCTATTGTGTTTAGTTGTGCTACTGATGCTGCTCCTGCGTCTGCTAGAAGAATTATTCACACTGCAAGAATGCTCGTGTTGTTGCTAATTGAGCTCTTGTTGTTATCATATGAAAGCAAGCTGCTTTTATAGTGCACGATAGGAATGGGACTGCACGTATCTTTGCACTTGGTGATGTGGACAGACATCGTATTCCACCTCATCGAGTCTCATTGTCTTTGCCGATGTTGGAGGTTCCAAACCTTCTCCAACACCAAAGCTCATCTCCGATCATCTCAACTAGTTCTTGGGAAACCAAACCATTGGCTTAATCCTATCCTCAACAGAAGACCGACCAATCATGGCGCCGAACGTCGTCATCTGCGTCTTTTGGTTTGATTGGTAATCGTTATGCCATGAATTATAATAGTTCGAGTGAATCGGATGTGTGACTGATTGTTCATTATGTCATGAATCGACTGATAATAATAATCCGAGTGAGAGATTTGGAGCCTTTTCTTTCGTTTCGTACCTAAGCGCTTGGTCGATGGAGATGGTGACACTACAAAAAGGTTGAGGCTCATGTAACCAATCTTGTCGTGCATTCCTGAGGCTTCTTCATCACCATGCACCGAAACTTTGCTGATGTCAGATAGGTCGCAGTTGTTCCTTCTTTGGACAACCCAACCCACTACGGAAGAAATACCACCACCACCACCCACCAACGACAGCACTCTCTCTCTCTCTCTCTCTCTCATTACCTGCCACATTATATGAAATAAAAGAATAAGGGAAACCTAACAAGAGCACTTCGAGCGAATCTCTTTCTCTCCATTAGCTTTTTTGATGGCAAATTTTCAGAAATAAATTTAAAAATTTAAAAATTTTCTGCAAAGTACTTCAACTTTAAAAAAATTTTATCAAATATTTTTTTTTTATAAATAATCAATTTTTTCTTAGTCTTGTCCAACCCGTCGTCGTTGCCTTCACCTTGCACCACCCAAGTATTGCTCGTGCACACGTGGAGGTGACGATGGATCTAGTAGGAGCTAGCCATGGGACGATGTCGCCAGAACCAATAGAAGTGGAGGGTAGAAGCGACGGTAGGTAAATGTGAATAATTCTTTAAGTTACTCATTATTTGTAATATAATAATTCAAAAAATTTGGATAAAATTCTAAGAAAGGAAAAATAGATTTTTTAATTCTTTTGTAGCCAATATTTACATTGAAAAATCTAAAATATTGATAAAAAAATTCTGAAAAAAAAGGACGAAAGAAAGGAGAGAAGTTTCTCTTTATTTCTTTTGTTTCTTTTCTATTTATATTTCTCTATTGGTATTGGATTATTCATTATGGTGCTAATAATCATCTTGTTTGAATGAATACGAAGGAATACGCTTAGGATAGTACTTGCATACATCTAAATTTAATATATAAACTACTTATTTCAATTTCAACACATTTGAAATAATAAAAAGGATATTTTAGTATTCTTTCTTCAACAAATTACAGATTATATAATGGAAAAAAAAGACCTATCAACCAATAAAATCCTGACGAATGGATTAAAAAACTACTTAAGATATCACCTCCATATATTTTATCAAAGTTCGATCAGCTCGACTACCACATCAGCAAAGCTGACGTGGCTACCACATCATCATTAAAATAATAAAAGAATATATACTTTTAATAATCATCCGATTCCATGTGTCTTTGACATTCGACCATTATTATACGGGAATCTTCATATGATTGGAAATATATATATATATATATATATATATATATATATATATATATATATTGTTTTGCTTATTATTTGTGGCGCATTTCATTAAGAAAGTTGACCCCAATCTTTCGACAATTCAAATTTGATTTCTAGCAGCATCTATTATTTGTGTAAAAGTAGGCCTTTTTTCTTTTTTCATGTACCATTAGAATCTCTGATGTATCTCACTTTATTCATGTTATTCCATCTAATCATAGTCGAGATAGCAATTATATCTGTGCCTAATTTGATTCAAATCCATATTAATTGTCTATCATCTTCATATGCTAATATAATTAAAGAATTAATTTCATTACTAAAACAAAACCCGTGTTATAAACATATCGATGTAATCCAACCTAATTATTCCCACTGATAACGCCAATATTCGTTTATCAAATATCCTCATCGACTATCAATAGTTTGATCCACTTAGAACGCACTAATAAACCTAATTCGGTTTTAAAGATAATAGGTTACAATGTTCTTATATATAGCTATAGTATGTTTTTGTTACTAAGATAAAAGCATCACAAATTATTAAAAATACTAACCTTATTATATATTTGAGGTTTCATAAAATATATATTTTTTTAATTTAGAGCTTTTAACTATGAATATTTTTGATATATTTGAAATTAGAGGATGACAAGTCCTTTTTTTTTATGCAACCTTAAATTTAGGACTAGAATTTTTTGAAAAATCTTATGATATGTATTATTAATCATTTAAAAATAATTTAATAAAAGGAATTTTTTCACCTAATCAGAACAGTGTGGTAACTCTAATGGAAAAAACATATAACTCAGTTTTAATTAATTAAAATTTTCAGTAATCATAAATATCAATTTTACCATATGTTTTGAGGCACTATAAAATGTCTAATATGAGAATATGAATGTTCTGAATGAAAATTATGAAGGAACTCACATATTCAAAATAAAGTATGATAAAAATATAAAATTTTCTACTTTGTTTTAAATTTAATTTAAATATCTTTGAAAAATTTAAAATATTTATATTCATTTATTGTGAATCAATGATAATAAAGAAGAATGTGATGACTTTGTAAGAAAAAGCACAGTAAGAAATACTGTAATTATATTTAAAAATTTATTTAAAAAATAATAATATTATTATACTTGTTTAACCCAAATAGTATTTTTGATTTTTTTTAAATAAAAGGATGGGATTCTCTTTTATTAAAATTCATCCCCTATTTTTGTTTTTCCAAAATAACCATTATAATTCGAATAATACCTAAAATATCTCAGTTATCAAATTTTTTTCATCAGCTTTGGACCGTTATAGTGTTTTACAATAATGTTAGAGTATTTTATTAAGGTTCTGAAAATGTTATAGGTGACATCAATAATGACTACTACAATATCATATTTTTAGGGTTGTAATTAGTTTGGTTGATGTTGGGAGTCTATTTAGATCATATCTAATGTTTTTACGTTGACTTTATAGTGTTTTTTGTTGTGGTAGCTCAAAGCATTATAATAAATCAATGTTTTTTTATTTATTTATATTTGGGTGTTATAAATATATATATTTGAATCCTAATATAACATATCAAGTGATTTCTAGTTTGTTTAGATTCTATTTAGTTCATTAATAATGTTTTTCAATAATATTATAGTGTTTTTATTAAGGTGTTGAAAATAATATAAAAATATTTTTTTTAAAAATACTATAAGTGATATTATATTGCATCTTTGATTGTTTGATACAATAGATGAAATTATATTTTAAATATACATTTATATAAACATTGCTCGGTAAAATTATATTTAAAAAATTCGTTGAATATTATGTGATAAATTTAACCATACAAATATATTTTAATATTATATATATATATATAAATTAATAAGTAAATAATATAAAAAAAAAATAAAATGAATGCACATAATTTTACAATAAATGAACATAAAATAATATTAAAAAATAAAATATATTTCTCACTAAATCATGCCATTACATTAAATGAGGATTAGAGTTCTATTATATATAGTGATAATTTTGTGATTTAAAAGAAAGTCATAAAGTGCTTTGTGAAACTTCAAAAAATTTCATTAACATCTCTTAAATACTGAAATGCTAATGCTATCCAAAAATAATATAAGGATTTACACAATATAGCATCCAAGCTAAACATGATTCAAAAGAAACTTTACCAAGCAACAATCTATATTTGCTGTGCATCATTTAATTTTAGGATCCCATTTGCATCCATTTCTTGTATTTTTCAAATGAACTTTATAATATTTTTTATTATGGCGGCCAAAATATTATAATTGGTAGAAAAAAAAAATACTATTCCGGTATTCCAAATACAGATCCCATTCAAGAAAAAAACAAAAAACAAAAACAAAAACAAAAACAAAAAGGGACAATTTTTGGAGAAATCGCCTTTAAAAAAATTAAAATTAAAATTAAAATATGGGGAAAAAAAATCACCATCAAAGAAAAAGCTTTATGGCCCAAACTCCATTTCTCCGTCCTCTCTCATGCGGCGCGCTACATATACACACGCAATTCTCAGAACACTTCACCTGCCATTTCTTCCACTGCTGAGCTCATAAAACACATCGAGGAGGAGAATCCCAGACTTATGTCCGGAACAGTGCAGTCGATGGGCGGCGTCGGCCGGTTGTCCCTGACGACGGCCACCGGGATCATGGTCGCCGCGGTCATCGCCTTTTTACTGCTCTTTGTCCTCGCCTTCTTCATGTACCTCCGCGCCAAGCACTGCTGGGGCGCCATCCCGGTCTCCCGCGGCGCCCCTGCCTCCTTGGCCTCCGCCCCGCGGCTGCGCGGCCTCGAAGTTCCCGCCGTCGCCGCGCTCCCTTCGGTGCTGATCCGCTTCGGGGGCTTGAAGGATGGCGCCGAGTGCGCGGTCTGCCTCTGCGAGCTGTCGGAAGGCGACGCCGCGCGGCTGCTGCCCAAGTGCGGCCACGCCTTCCATGTCGAGTGCATCGACATGTGGTTCCTATCCCACTCCACCTGTCCGCTCTGCCGCAGCTCGGTGGATCCCGAGGTTGCCGATCGCGACGCTCGCTCATCGGAATCATCGCCGGATTCTGCGGCGAATGTGCTGCTTTGTGCCTCGGACGATCAGGTTAATGGCCCAAGTTCTCTCGCGAGCTCCAGCACTTTGAGCTCTTCTTCTTCTTCTTCTTCTTCTTCTTCAGAGGAAGCATCGGTGATCGAGATACCGAGGAGAGCGGTGGACGGGTTCCAAACTCCGAATTCGCCATTGCCCGTAAGAAGGCTCCCAGAGGAAGAGACCAGAT
This sequence comes from Musa acuminata AAA Group, assembly GCF_036884655.1. Lineage (NCBI taxonomy): Eukaryota > Viridiplantae > Streptophyta > Magnoliopsida > Zingiberales > Musaceae > Musa > Musa acuminata. The sequence goes on from NC_088334.1 coordinate 37,987,108, forward strand.
CGCCCACAGCACCAACGTCGAGATCGCAGGGATGTTCTACGGGGACGAGTTCACGAATGGCTGCCGCGTGTTGCAGAACGTATGCTTCACTGAGTCTGTCGAAGGTTTAGCATCAACATTTCCATTAGATTTGCACAGGTGGTAAGTAGTCAATCTATGTCATGTCAATTAGGAATTCCATAACAAGGATGAAAACAAGTGCATGTGCATATGTTTTGCTGATTGTAAAGAAAGGCATTTGGGGGTATTTTAGAAGCTTGGAAGCAGACAATTCTTTCATATATATATATAATATATATAGTTTCTGTGTGAATTTGTTGTTCTCTTAATTTTAATTCATCCATGTCAAAAAATTTGAGCTTTGGGTTCTCCATCAGAGGCTCATACTTCAATAATGATTGATTGATCGATTGGGTACAATGCAAGAATGAATGCATTTGATACTACCAATGACCTCTCGGCCACAGTGCTGATGAAATCTATAGAAACTTCATTAGTCTCTTTTTGGCTTTCTTTCTCTTATGACTGGTAATTTCATGGTTCATTCAACTAAGCCATGTATAGATTGTGATCTATGCGAAAACCCAAATGAACATTTAGGTTCCGATTTCTGGTGAGTCCAAATTGCACTTCACTTCTGGCTCAGGAATGATGAAAGAGTTCAATTTTGAACTAGGGTAGATGATCTAGTCCAAATTGCATTGCACGCGCCAGACTATCTGCTTTCGTGCGCCTGACTGTAAAAACATATTAGCATCCCTTTATTTTTTTGTGCTTTAAATAAATATTTTATTGAGTTGATATTTAAATAAATAAAATCGGATAGAGATTTATTTGATATTTATTTATTTATTAAGAATCCAAGTTCTAATGGACTTTGTGTGGAAATCTATAAATAGAGATAGAGATTTATCCATTTTTTTTAACCAGCAATGAATTATTATTTAGTCTTTTGACAAACCCTTCGAGGAAGATTTCCTCGAAGTGATCAAGGAGGTCGATTCTCTCAAAGTGATCATCTCATTTTCTCCCCTTTCTTCTATGATAAAATCCTGGGGTCTTATCGTTTGGTATCAGAGTAGTGATTCTCGATGTTCTCATTGTAATTTTTCACAACACTTTACCATGCTATAATCATCATAAAAAAAAAAAGAAAAAAAAAGAGAAGAGGGTGAAGCCAATAGCCACATTTTTCTCGAGCAAGAAAGGGCCCCTGCTTCCGGCCAACGACAACTGTCGCCGCTACTTCCATGCCAGTGACCCCCCCCCCCCCCCCCCCCCCCCATCGTTGCACCACAATCGCCGTCCAACCATGCATACCCCATCGTGCTCAAGCGAGAAAGTGTCACCGTCGCTGTTCCCAACCACCGAACCACCCCACTCGTCACTCCTAGCCTCGGCGATCCTTGGTTGCTCCCAGCCCTAAGTGATGCTGCTTCCCAGCCACGCCACCACTGTTGCCTCTTGATCTCGGCAGCAACCTCCCTCCTTGTGGCGATCGAAGCAAGGCAACTCTTCATCTTCTATCGTTGCCGCCGATCACCATTATTTCCTCCCCTTTTGCTACTGCTTCCTAGCTAGTGACCATCGTAGACGTTGCTTCACCACCATTGCCTCTCGATCTTGGTAGTAACCTCCCCTCCTCGCGGTGATCGAAATAGGGCAACTCTGCATCTTCTGCCACAATTGCCATTCACCATTGTTTCTCCCCTTTTGCTATTTCTTCTCGGCTAGTGACCACTGCCGCCGTTGTTTCCGACTGGTGACCACCGCCCTCGTTCTGCCGCAACCACCCTCCAGCCGCGCATGTAGTAATCGTAATAAGCCTTTACGTTGCCCTACCTCAACCCCGACCGCTCGTCAATTGCTCCCCTTGGGTCGCAGCAACCACAACCACACACATAGCTGCCCTCAATCACTCCCCACGCCGACATCGTCGCCATCAATCCCCCGTAGCCCCACCCCATGTAGTGATAGAAACAGGGTAGCAACATTTCCTCCTTGCAGCGACTACAACAAGCCTTTATGTTTCCCTCAACGTCCATTTCCTTGATAGGTTTGTGTTCCCTTACGTCCTCAACGTTGCTTTGGGCCAAACTTCACAATAGCTGCACCGAATAGTACAGTACTGATGCCTTTGACCTAACATTAGTTGGAGATTACAGATCTGTAGTCTTACACAATGGCTACCAATAACTTAGTGAAAGCTCAATTAGAAGTTTTGAAAATCAGAATTGAAAACCGGTTGCAAGAAACCCTTAATGATTTAAAAAGAATTTATTGAAGAGCTTTAATAAGTTTCAATAAGATGAAAGCTCAAATCTTACTTTAACTAATATGGAGATACAAAGAAAAGGAACTAAGAACATGACACAAGATATCCATACATGAAGGTAGAATTTTCAAGATAGGAAGATGGAGATCCGACCAGTTAGATCTCTAGGGTAGAATTTTTTTTTTGTCATTTTCACAAAACTCCAAAAGAATCCAAGGTGAAAATAGCTTCAATCTAACTAGATGTAGATGCAATCCAATGGTATGATTGGTATGAAACCTAGGGTCCTCTCATGGGAGCAATTCAAGAGAGGACTTCTCATTTGCTTTGGACCATCTGAATATGAGAATGTTGATGGGCAGCTCACTAAAATTCGTTAGATTTATACAGTACTAGAATATTAGAACATATTTGAATGATTGTTAAATTAAGCCAGAGATTGATCCGAACGACAACTAGTAGGAACATTTATTGAAGGACTTAATCCAAATATTTGGTATAAAGTCAAAGCTCACCAACCCTACATTATGGCAACTGCAATCTTGTTTGCACGTTTTCATTAGAACAAAATCAGTAGAAAAATTCATCAAAATAGAAGTGCCAATAAATATATGATCAATAAGCCACCCGCCCCATTTATTCCCAACTGAAACCCTGACACCCGAAGACTAGCTCGAGAAGAACTTAAGGAATAATCAGTGAAGGGTTTGTGCTGACACTGTGACGAAAAGTGGAGTAAGGAGCACCGATGTAAACAAGGGCAATTTATGATGATTGAACCAATTGGGGAGAAACCAGAAGCTAACAATATGAACTCCGATCATGAAGGTATGAATTTTGATGAAGATGTTGGACCTATCATACATATAGTATATATATTATTTGGCTACTTTAACTCATAAACTATGAAAGTTGGAGGAATTTTAGAATATCAGTATATTATAGTTTTGATTGATATTAGTAACACTAAGTAATAAAATATTATAGGTGAAACTTTATAAATAGATATATATTTATTTTTTTTCGATAAGTAATAAAAATTTATTTAGTCTTTTGATAAATCCTAAGAGATCGATCCACTTCAAGTGATATATATATATATATATATATATATATATATATATATATATATATATATATATATATATATATATATATATATATATATATATATTATGATATAATTTTAGGCTCTTATCAAAACACATTGAGATGCTGTTTGGTGATAGAATGAAAACTAACCAAAAGGCTGCTTACTTATGGTCAGGCCTCACTGGATAAGTAGCTTGAGTGGGACGAGGCTACCGGATGGGAAGGGAAGAATGTTATGCAAGCAAGAGACTTTTTCCCTCCCATTTGTCACTTTATTGATGTGGATAGATGAAAGCGATTGGAAATATTCCTGCTGGCGTATGTCAGACTGTTCTATCATAATTAGCTCATTGACCAGAGGATACACATTTTGATGTTGTCCGGAAGCCCTCGGTGGTTTCCATCATAAAATACATCACTACAATGACTGATGTTGCATGAACCTAACTTCTATAGTCATTAATCGAGCAATCGATTTTTCTCACACCAACAATCACTTCTTTCTTAATCGACAGTGACCGTATTGTTCACATCTTTGTTATAGCTGCACCGAAGCTTTGTGCTCCTACTAAAGATATTGCTTATAACATGCTTTTATCATGTCTTCTCTGCTCTAGTGTTCAGTTATATGATCGAGTTGTCTCGAACATGTTGTTGCTCGTTCCACTTCATCGGATCGTCCAATTCATGCAACAGTTATCAAGCTTAAATCATTTGGTTACATCAAGATAGTTCTTTTGCTACTTGTTTTTCACTGTTCGATGAATTGGATGGGCAAGATTTTTAATAGACACTGTAATTTTCCATCACACAAAAACAACCCTTCAAGCAATGCTTGCAATTTTTTTTTTTTCAGTACCGATAGGCACATTTCAACTTTTTACGATGAATCAACTTGTGCTTTTCGAGTCTTGTTTTTTTGCTTACACTGTTCTTCTCCAAATTGCTTTGGATCTCGGATTAATAGTTTTTTTGAATCCTAGCTTTCTCGATTTGCAAGTTGGAAAGGGTGTCTTCCTGGACTTTTCCTTCTTTTAGAAGGTTAATGATAGGGCTTATTTTGGGTCTAAGACAAGTCATACCTAGTGTCACACGTCAGGTCAGAATCCGTACTAAGTCGTTGCTTGGCATGTCTCGGATTTCCCGAGATGACACTGCCTCCAAGACACGACAAGTTAGAATCCATACCAAGACACTGTTTGACACGTCCACTACGTTAACCCGTATACGATCGACCCTTGGACAATAGTATAAAGACTTCTGGCCGACATCCGGCTCAGGGGGAGAAAAACAATTCCACAAACAATTGATTTGCTCGTTGGAGGGGCCACAGTCGAGAATCACTCGACGAAGGCCTTTTTTACAGGTAGACAGTCACCCCGAGCCACGAGCGCCTCGACCAGGAAATCGCCACCCAGGGAGGTCGAGCTGTCAGTTATCTCGGGAATAGAGAGACACAGCTCGACGCTGACGGTGCTCGAACCAAAAAACGCTGACCAACACCCCGTTGCGAAGGCCTGAGTTACCTGGGTATCCAACTCAGCCAACAGAGAACTCCCGACATTGACCCGTGGACCTAGCTATGCTGACTCGTCAGCGATGACATCTTTGTTCACCAACAGCTAATATATTCAATATTAATTCTGTACCAACCCTTGACATTATCATTCCGAATTCATATGGCCACTGAAACCCCCATCTGAAGCTGTAAATTCTATGATGCCAATGGACAAGCCCACAACAGCTTCGAGATATTATACAGGGTTTATATCAGGGACAGGAATCAGCGTCATATGGCTTTCTCAATTTTCATGTGGCACAAAGTATGAAGCCAATAAAACAAATTATTATCTTGGATTAGGAATCGGAATATGTTCCTACCTGAGAGGTGCCTCATATCCTTCTCCTTCTCCCAGATTACTGTTGCTGCTTGCTCATTCCTTCCGCAGAATCTATTTAAATTGTTACCACCTAGCACAGATCGGTAATGATCGATTTAGTGGCCATATGAATTCGGAAAGATAATGTCAAGGGTTGGTACAGAATTAATATTGAATATATTAGCTTCGATTGTTACCACCTAGCACAGATCGGTAATGATCGATTTCGATTGTTACAGGTTGCTAATGATCAAAATCGATTGTTACCGACCTATAGTGTTCCAACGGTCAAATTGACCATTAGAGCTCTTTTGCATGAGTTTCTAAACCTATCCTCTCCCTTATTTCAACATTTCACTCCTGCACTCTCTTAGACTACCTCAAACTCATTTTTTTTCACATTCTTTTTTTTATTCTTACATTTGCACTCTCTTAGACTCTACAAAATAATGATATTTTTCTTATTTTCACCTTTGCACTCTCTTAGACTCTACAAAGCAACTATTTATGAATTATATCGAGACTAATTTGAGAGGATTAAGAGGAAAAACTTTTTAATCAAGAGTATGCATTCTCTTTCTTTAATTAGAGAGTAATTCATATATTTAATATTATGATTAATGTGTTTAATATTGATTAATTCAAAATTAGACATCAAATATTTATATTTCATGTATATTAAATATTAAAAGATATTTATAATAGTAAAATATATTTAATTAGTTTTTATTAAAATTATTTAATATTATAATTAGTGATTTTAATGATGATTTAATCAAAATTTAATTGATTTTGGATTAATTGAATGTCTTTAATGCATATTAAGGTGTTTGTGATATCAGGAAAATGAGGAATTGAATTTAAAAGGTTGATAGTTATATTTGCTGGGATAAGTTTTTTGGATTTAAGAGAAACAAACTTAAGGTAATACTTTCATAAAATCGATAAATAGTTCACCACCGAGTTTAGAATTATAAAAGGATACAAAAAATTTACCACCCAAATGATACTAAACAAGGATACAGAATTAAAAACAAATGACTCACCACTCAAGAAAATGTCCAAGAGAGACAGAGATGAAACCTACCACTCTGTGGTAAACAAAAAAGACACATAATTAAAAGAGAACTTAAAGAGTTTCTACAAATACAATCAAATTATGGATGATTTTTAACTCTAAAACACGATAACTAAGCCATTTAATGCATTCCTTATTAATGAAAAAAGTTAGAATTAACTCCTCATTTGAATCTGCCCATCATCATCAGTTGGAAAGTTAAGAGTATGAGCTTTTTCAACTTCTCAAGCAATGCCCCTTAATTCTTTAGTAATCAATATGAGCTATTCAATTAAGTTGGGCCATTACATGTTTGTAAAAATAGGTTTGCAACTCATTTGGCTTATGGCTGTCACATTTGAGAGATCTGGATTAAAGACTATGAGACAAGTAATTAGGGCTATAAAGAATACCATAGATTCATTATAATTTATGCGAGCTTATTGTTGGAAATTAGGCACTCTTGTGTTAATCTTCTCTGGTTGAAAAAGACTTGTCCTTAAGTCCTTATTTATTCCTTCATTATGATAAAGACTTAAATCAATCACAATGAATATTGGGGACACTCCATAATCTCCAAGCAGCTCGATCTCATAAACGTTCTTGCCAATTCTCTTAAGCACCTTGAATAGACTATCAGCTTTTGGTTTCAATTTTTCAAATTTGTCTAGTGGAAACCTCTCATTCCTCGGATGAATTCAAACTAAATGACCCTCATTAAGCTTTACATGCTTTCTGTGTTTATTGACAACTTACTTGTATCTCTTATTTTGCTTCTCAATGGTTGCTTTAATACTCTCATGCAACTTCTTTATCTATTTATCTCTATCTTTAGCATCTCTACTAAATTGCTTAGTTGTAGAATGAGGAACTAAGTCTAAAGAACTAACAAGATTAGCACCATAAACAACTACAAAAGGACTCTTATCATTGTTGTGATACATGGAACGGTTGTAGACAAACTCAATTTGTGAAAGACTGAGATCCCATGGCTTAATGTTCTTACCGACATAACTTCTAAGCAAGTTTCTAAAGCTTCTATTCGTTACCTCTGTTTGTCCATTGGTTTGTGGATAATGAGGGCTATTAAAATTCAAAGATGTACCTAGCTTCCTCCGTAGAGTTCTCTAAAAATGACTAAAAAATTTTGAATCTTGATCAGATACCATAGTTCTTGGAATGTCATGCAATCTCACAATATCCTTAGAGTGCAAATCAACAATATAAGATGCATTATTTGATTTGTTGCACAGAACAAAATGAGACATCTTTAAGAATCTATCAACAACAACCATGATAAAATCCTTATTCCTTTGAGTTCTTGGCAGTCCCAAAACGAAGTCAAGACTCACATCCTCCCATGGAGCACTAGGCATCGACAATGGAGTGTATAAATCAGAATTTTTGACTTCTTGTTTTTGCCAAATGACACACTCAGCATTGCTTCACAAGTCTCTCCACATCTCTGAACATCTTAGTCCAATAGAAATTTGATTAAACAAGAACTAGAGTCTTATCCTTACCAAAATGTCCTCCCAAAATACCACCATAAGCTTTAACCAAAATTATTTATCTTAAAGAATAAGATGGAACACATAAGATATTAGCTCGAAAAAGAAAATCCATCAAAGAGAAAAAATTATTAAAAAGAACTTGATTTGCAATTCTATCATATTTGAGATGAAATCTATATCATTCTCGAAGAGATATTTAAATGTTGCAAATCCAACCACTTTGACTTCCATGATAATAAAGAATGCTTTCTACCTAATGCATCAGCAACTATATTTTGAATACCAGATTTGTGCTTGATAGTAAAATTATAAGATTGTAAGAACTCTACCCAAGTTGCATGATCTTGTTTAGCTTATGTTGGAGATTAATGAACTTCAAAACCTCATGATCAGAATATAGGACAAATGACTTGACAAAAAGATGTTGGGATAACTAGATAGTGCATCATATGTAGTGGAAGAATAAAAAAATAAAATCCTATATTTCCCAAAAGAAAAAGATTTCGTCGTCGTGCCACAAAACAAATTACAAAACAAAAAATTGAACGTGTCAAAGTAGATTTGTTACCTAGGGAGATCATATATCCTTATAAAATCCTAGATATATAGGAATGAATGAAAGAGGTGAATTATTCTCCTCTCTAATGATGATCCATATGGTAGATGCGATAAAGACACGCTTCAAATCATTGCATGACCTTCCTCTCCATGTGCACCACGTAATCAAGAAGCGGTCGACTCTTCTTGATCTTCCTCTATATGCCTCAAATTAGGGTCGTCGACTGAGGAGGAGAGGAAGAGAGGAGAATAGGAGGTGACAGTAAAAAATACTCTAATCATTTCATGATTAATCCTTTCTTATGCTTACAATATCTTTGATTGCTATCATAAGGAAAATTAGCACTTTCAATTTCTCTCAATTTGACATGTTATCCATCTCAGTAAGAGTACACATTGAACTCTCCAAATTCAAATTCTAATCGTGGGAGCCTTGTACATTGATTGTTCTTCTCGCATGACTGATTTATACCATTGTATCGATCAATTATTGATATGATATGTATCAATATACTAAGATGCATTAATGTACCGTTCATATCAGTCATCAATTGAATTGGTGCATACTTAAATCTTGATCCTTCTTACTTATTTTTAGCATCAATGCACTGATTGTATCCAGCCTCATATTTACATGTCATGTTTCTGAGTTAACTCTTCCTCTCTATGAATTAATTAATACAGGCTTTGGAAGATGCGTTTAACAGCTTAAAAGGTGTAACATGCAACAAGGCCAAAGGAGCAAAGGTGTAATATTCAAAATGTAGCCCTTTGGATAGCCCAAAATGTCCATTGCATGAGTCCAAACTCATAGATTTGTGATGGAATTTTGTGCATGAGAACGTTAATGTAAATAACTTAACATAACATGCGACAATGTCTGTGGAAATAGTTTCATGGAACATTAGTTTAATCTTTACATCGGAAATGTGCAAAGATGTGAATATTTTAGATCCACTGTCATTAGTTTAGGTTTGAATAATTTAGATCGATGGTTTAGATTCAATAGGTTCAGATCCACTCTCATGCGTTTCGCACGTCATTTTTATATTATAATAACAATAAAGCTATAAAATATTAACAATTTTGGATTGATTAGTTGGGACGTGTTAAATGAAAATTTATGTAAGATTAAATTTAGACCATTAATAGGGTAATGCTTGATCGAGTTAAATTACTATAAAATAAAAACCATATTATATATTTTTTTATGTCTGAATGGAGATATTATATTATATATATATATATATATATATTTAAAGAAGTAATTGTATGTACTACAGATTATTTTCCTGTATAATTAAAGATTTCGGTGCGCCTATCGGGCCCCATAAATGAGGCAAGCCCACATAACTTGGGCTGGTAGCTTCCAGAAGAAGCCTCAGCTTTGTATTTACACTACACGCTTCATAGGAAATCTTTCACCTGTAGGTCTCAAAACACAGGATTTTGGCGCCTCCAGGATTGTTCGAATCCCTCGTCCCTCCTCCCTCTTCTCTCGCTGGGACGGCAATGGCGGCGGCGGCGCAGAGGCACCAGAAGATGGCGGAGGATCAAGATGAGGCCGAGGACATCCAGCACGGACCTTTCCCCATCGAGCACCTTCAGGTATGAGGAACCCCCATTATTTCCCCCTCTTTTCTTGGAATCTTTGATCGTATCAAGAACGAGGCTTTCTTGTATTTTCAACATCATGACTCGCCAAATCCGACTTGAAACATCCATTCCGCTGTCGCGTGCACAAGTTTCTTGTTGATCGAGTCTTTGCTGGCATTGTTTGATTCAAGCTGCAGGAACTTGTCTTTAATGTTTCTCCCTTATCGTTTGCCAACGGATGGGATCTGGAAATCTAGGGAATTTTTCGTGCTTTGTTATCTGCCCTTCCTCCGTTCTTTATTAGGTTCTTTTCTGATCCATTAGGGTTATTGGATTGGTAACAAAATAAGGCTTTTACAGCGGGTTACTTTATGATCTGGCTAAGCATGACAAAGGTGTACTAGAGGCAAAAGATGCAGCTAAGGGAGCCTCAGGGAAGCACTCCACTAAATTTGCTATTACCACCCTGAAAACAAGTTCTCCTTTGCATCTTCTCCCCTGCTATAATCTCAGAATACACTGGCTCAAGATTCTTCGATGTATACCTACTCTAGATTAGGACATGTCAATTCCAACCAATACCTTTGAAACGTATTGCCTATTCTCAAATCAAATTATATACTTTCCTACTGCCATGCTTTATCATGTCTTATTAACTTTATGATTAGAATGTTTCACTTCATAAACTACCTCATATCATATCTTGTGTGATTTGCATGATTATGTTGCAAGAAATGGTGATTACATATTTGGCTAATGTGGCACTTGATTGTAAATTGAGTCTTGAACTCATCAATTACTAAAGCTTGTAATTATTACTTGATGATAGAATTAATGCAAAAGAAATTTAGCACTAGAATGACAGATTCAAAGTGATTTACCCTACAATATAGTCTTAGCAATGTCCTTGTTACAGGGTATGCCACCTTCAGACGTTACAAAATCCTAAATATCTGTGGGGGCAAATTCAATTTGTATTCCCAAGAACTATGTCTAGATTTCTTTTGGTAAACTTTGTATCCAAAACATCGCAGCACCTGTAGTTTTTCAACTCAACTATGCTTATTTGAAAAATTGTGGTATATGCAAATGCAATCGTTACGAGTTAAAAGTCTTACCTGTGGGGTGCTATCATTTACCTGTCACTATATGATTTTATGACTCATCTTGTGTTTTTGTGATGAAGACATCTGGGATTGCTGCTATAGATGTTAAGAAGCTAAAAGATGCTGGGCTCTGTACTGTGGAATCTGTTGTATATTCACCGAGGAAGGATCTTCTGCAAATTAAAGGGATCAGTGAAGCAAAGGTTGACAAGATAATTGAAGCAGGCATGTAATTTGATCTACTCTTGCATGATTTATGACTGCATATTTCTGTTGCAAAATTCACCGACTAAATCTCCCAAAAATATTGATTATGGGATCCATTCTTGACAGCTTCAAAGTTGGTACCACTTGGCTTTACCAGCGCAAGCCAACTTCACGCTCAGCGGCTTGAAATAATTCAGATCACATCTGGAGCAAGGGAACTTGATAAGATCTTGGAGGGTAACTTTCCTATTGATAAGTCTAGGATTTCTCTGTAGCAAGAACAAATTAAAATTCTCATATCGGTAATAATTATTACTTTATATCATATTCTATCTTAATTTGTTGTGGATATTGCACAGGAGGTATTGAAACTGGATCTATTACTGAAATATATGGTGAATTCCGCTGTGGTAAAACTCAGTTGTGTCACACACTCTGTGTCACTTGTCAGGTATATTCTCTGCATGGTTATGTTACTTTTGAATAAGAAGTTTCCAGTGTAGTCATATATTTTTACCAATTTAGGTAAATTTTGTTAGTATATATTTGTTGGAAATGTATTTTTTAGTTTAGTTACTCATGTTTTATCAATCCATGTGAACTTGCACTTTTGCTGTGGTGCCTGACATATGCCTCATATGTCAGGCATGGTAACATTGGAACCCGCTAGCATATGTTGAAGCATCAATTAAAGCATAAGTGATGGTCAAAACTAGGGTAAATAGAGCTTTCTAGAGCGCTTATATATTTTTGGAGAAAATTTTGTTGTATCATTTCTCGACTTCAATGTTATTTCATATAATTGGTTAGTTACATTTGTTTCTAGCTCCCGTTGGATCAAGGTGGCGGTGAAGGAAAGGCACTATATATTGATGCTGAGGGTACCTTCAGGCCACAAAGACTCCTCCAAATTGCAGAGAGGTTTTACAATTACTTCATGGTTAATCATAGCATCCCAACAACCAAATCTTGCTTTTAAGACAAGAGTACTTCAAAATTTTGCAGGTTTGGACTAAATGGTGCTGATGTTCTGGAAAATGTAGCTTATGCTAGAGCATATAATACTGATCATCAGTCAAGATTGTTGCTGGAAGCAGCTTCAATGATGGTTGAGGCAAGGCATGTTCCTTCTAAATCTTTTTCATCTCGGTTACTTGATCATTCCTATTGCTGGTCAATATTTTCCCCCATTTCCTAGACTTGAATAGTTATTTCACTTTGAAGTTGTTTAGGTTAGGCAGTTAATCTTGTAAAATAGTTTCTTTTATCCTACTCTTAGTTTGTTCTTTGTCAGATAAGACTGATTGAGCTTCAATCTTTTCTAGGTTTGCTCTTATGATAGTAGACAGTGCTACAGCTCTTTACAGAACAGATTTTTCCGGAAGAGGAGAATTGTCAGCTAGGCAAATGCATCTGGCAAAGTTTCTTAGGAGCCTTCAGAAGTTGGCTGACGAAGTAATGCTTATCAATCCATTATCCTTCACCAGAAGAACACGAAGATGCTGAAGCAACTATAACTTCTTTTTTCTAAACCTACACCTAAATGTTTTTTCCTGGATGTTATAGTTTGGTGTAGCTGTGGTCATTACGAATCAAGTTGTTGCACAAGTGGATGGATCTGCAATATTTGCTGGGCCACAAATCAAACCCATCGGTGGAAACATCATGGCACATGCTTCTACAACAAGGTGCCTTGAGATCATCCTTTGATCTCTCTCACATCTCTTTCACTTGCTTTAATCTTTATTCTCTCTTTGCTGCACCAGGCTTGCCCTACGCAAGGGAAGGGGAGAAGAGCGCATTTGCAAAGTTATTAGTTCCCCATGTTTGGCTGAGGCTGAAGCAAGATTTCAGATATCTCCTGAGGGTGTCACGGATGTAAAAGATTGACCAGTGCAACAGCAGTTATCTTGTCGTCCATGCTCAGATGAACCATCAGAACCCTATGTACAATGCATGTATCTATTCCTGTTCTTCTGCCACCAGCAGCAACTTCATCCCCTATATGTTTTTTCCCTACGGCCACAGATTCTTCAAGATTGTAAATGTGGGAAGCATGCAGGTATGGTACTCTAGGGTATGAATATCTATCACATCGTCAATTTTGAATCTGAGCATGGGCATCTCAATTCTCCTTTTTGCTATCTCTGTTTTGAGATATGTTGTCTCAGTGCCCTTTTCTTGTTATTAGTGGCTCCACTTGTTCGTGTTCTTCTACAAGTGCAAACTTCATGTACTACTGGTTCAGTTTACTGCTGCAACAACAAACTCTTTTCATATGAATTCTTTATCATCATCGAACTATGTAGAAAAATATACTAATTAAGTTAATTCTTAATAATTAATAAGACTGTTTCAGGTTTTCCTTAATATCTTTTCATATTGATTATACTCATTGTTTTATTTTCTCTAACTATATGTTCATATCATTATAAATAAATTTTATTTTATTCTCTGATAATTTACTGTACAATAAGCTTATATACATAACAATAAAAACAATGGAATGCTAAGATCCATGGAATAATAACCTTTGATGAAAATTCTATGTGCATGGAATAATCTCTTGCATTAGTATTGTGGAATGATATGGGGTTGTATTTACGGGACCGATTGTTTATTGGTACATGCAGCTAAGATAAACATTAGAGCTTATAACTTACACTTACTACACCTTAGACCTGATTATTAATACATTATTGATACAACCAATAATAGATTTAATCCATTAGCAATTCTCCAACATAAATGACAATTCAGATGCTAACTAGTTGAATATTTATCAGCATAGATTACCTTAGAATCACATGACTGCCGCAACATAATTGAGAAGACAGTATAACAATACGTACTCGCCACAAGTGTCGTCACCATCAGTAAGTGGAGGTCGTGGTTGCTATCTTTAGAGACCTTTTGCTGCCTGCCTCCGTCTCCTCTTCTCTCTCCACGACTGGAAACCAAGTATAGAGGAGAGAGAGAGAGAGAGAGAGAGAGAGAGAGAGAGAGAGGGAGGAGATGTGGGGGCGGTCCGCTTCTTTCCTTCTCGACAAGCGCCTTCGCGACCAACACCCCTCCCTCTCCTCCCCTTCTTCCTCATCTCCCGACTCCACCATGGACCTCAACCCTAATCCTAACCACGGGGTCTCCGCCTACTACCAGACGCGGGCGGAGCATCACGCCATCGTCAGCAGCGACTGGCTCGCCCAGGCCCAGGCCGCCGTCGATCGCGAAGACGATACCGCCCTGACGGAGAGGCCGCACGCCTCTGCCGCCGTCTCGCTCTCTGCCTCGAAACCCTTCAGCGTTATCGACGAGTTCAACTACTGGCGGAAGAAGCCCGACCTCGCTGAAGCCGTCGCCGCCATCATGGCCCTTGCCGCCGTCATCCGCTCCTGCGAGGCTACCACCATGATGGAGCTCGAGATCGAGCTCAAGAAGGCCTCCGACACGCTAAAGGTGAGAGTTTTTTTATTGCACAGCTGCTCGTTTCAGTTTATGAACCATCTCTCGATACCTTGCTACGCTTTTTAGGGTTTTGCTACAGAATTTGGTCGAGTTGGTTGATTTGGTCCATAGTGCGCTCGCCTTTTGGGGTAATCACGAAGCCTGTTTACTATGTTTATATTCCCAATTCAAATTTTTTTATAGATTATGGAACTCATAAATAATATCTTATTAGTTGTAAAAGAACGTAACTTTGGCTTGAGAGGGGATAAGCATTATCTGGACCTTTGAGATTCTACTGAGATTTCCAATAGAATTGGTTACTTTTGTTTACACTGGGTACAGGCCTGAATTAATTAGTGATGAATGTTTGTACATGAATTTAGATGATGATTAAAGTTTTTAAGCATCCAAAACCTCACTATTTCTTGCTTCTGTTTAGTTGTCGCTTTCTCTCTTTTTGGGGCATATTCTTACCTTCTATCTCGTTGGATCATCCGGTAGCATATTCTTCCGCATATCCCAGTTCACTCAGTGAAAATTTTTATTGGATATGATATGTCTGTCACCTCAATGGCTTTGCAAGCCATTTTTTCTTATTGATCCTTTATCAGGTTACTGTCATATAGATTGATAAAAGCTAGGGCCCCTAGTCTAACAAGTAGGTCAACTAAATTTCCACTTAATATGAGTTCATCCCAATAGTTAACATTGTCAACCCAGAATTGTTGTCTGTTTAATCTTTAGCATCTTTGAGTAGATGATGGATGAGTTGCAAATAAGTTTACCATGGTTCAGCACCAAAGGAGAATGCATGGCACGCTTACAAAAGGGATTTTAAGGCGAAAAATTGCTGTATAAAGAAGATTCGTAAGCTGCAGATGGAAGGATCAAATATTTGGATCTCGTTGAAGAAAAGCCTTGTTGTAGGGAGTCTGATAGTCATAGAAAATTTGGGATGTAAAGAAATTGTTGTCGTGTTCTGTTAATTAAGAACACAAGTAACCAGAGGGCATTGAACATGATAGTTTCTGAGATATGCATAAGCTGATTTGAAGAAATTTGCCATCAGGATTTGGCTCAAAATTAGTTGAAGACATTTGCTATTAGTGATCATATTAGAGTAGTTTCCTTATCAGGATGAAAGCTTTATCTCAAAATAACCTGCCGATGCGAATAATGGCAAAAGTGATTCTGGCAACCTGGTCCGGTAAGATTAAAATTTGACAGAGATATATATCTGAGCTAATGAAATAATCAATGATCTGGTCCAGATCTCTTTCAGGGTTCTTGTGCCATCATTTGACATCATATTTCATGGACTCTAAATATTTCTTTAGCTGTTCGATTGTGGTAGTAAATTGGCAAACCCTACCCTCCATTTGTTCTTGTGTGTCCAAAAAGTATCCAAATGTAGCTGAGAAAGAATTCAGGCAAGTGAAAAGGGATTAGTATATCTGGACTGGGTTAGTGCTTTAATTGGGTTGGAAATTTGATTAGCTAATTCTACATATATGTGGTATGTGGGTGAACCAGGAATGAATTTTTGCATGCGACAGATGAATAGTTACAGCTTTAGAATGAGATATGAATGGACATCGTGCCCTAGGTTTCTTTTTGTTGTTGACTGACTTGGTAATATAGACTTTATTATCTTCTCAGTTCGCAATAGGTAACCAGAGAAATATTCATGCATGTTGTCACTTTATTTGACTGTGAAGTTTACCTAACCGACATGTTTGTATTTTAGTCTTGGGACACAACTTCTATATCATTGTCAGCCGGTTGTGATCTGTTCATGCGATATGTAACCCGAACTTCTGCTGTGGAATATGAGGACTTCCATGCTGCAAAGCTTCGGTTGATTGAACGAGGGGAAAAATTTGGAGAGATCTCCATGAAGGTACATGATAACCATGTGTTGGTTTCTGTTTTCATCCTTGCACCATAGTAATTTACTTTGGCATGAACTTTGCTAGGCACGCCGCACAATTGCAATGCTTGGACAGGATTTTGTATTTGATGGTTGCACAATTTTAGTTCATGGTTTTTCAAGAGTAGTATTGGAAGTTTTGAAGCTGGCAGCATCAAATAGAAAACTCTTCAGAATCTTCTGCACAGGTCCTTGTCTGAAGCACCTCAACTATGTCTATTCTTTGGAACCATTAACTTCCACAAAAATAATTGGTGTTTTTGTTCTGTTTCAGAGGGCAGACCTGACAAGACAGGCCTTAGATTATCCAAAGAACTTGCAGCACTCGGTGTTCCTGTCAAGCTTCTAATTGATTCTGCAGTGGCTTATGCAATGGATGAGGTTGACATGGTATTTGTTGGAGCTGATGGGGTTGTTGAAAGCGGAGGTATCATCAACATGATGGGAACATATCAAACTGCATTAGTCGCTCATAGCATGAACAAACCTGTTTATGTAGCTGCTGAAAGTTACAAGGTCTAATTTTCACCTTGATCTACTATGTCTGCAATTTTTATGACCAGTAGTTTGCAAACTCAAAGATGAACCCAACATAGGCTTTCTGTCATCTTTATTTACTTACAAAAATGTTTTTTCCAACAACTGCACCTTGTCCAACTTTGATGGCAGATACAGGCAAGACAGAGCTAACCATCCAGAATTAGAAATGGAAACCACATCTTATGTTCTTGCTTACTTGTTAAATTCTTGTAATGTGAGGCTATGGTGAATAGGGTCTACCGTGAGGCTATGTGGGAACAAATCCTTTTATCGTAACTTCATGTGTAAAGCTCTAGTCTAGTATAAAACCTAGTCCTAGCCTGCTTTTTTCGGTGTTACGTTTTAATTCTTTTTTTCCCCTACTTTTCATCATTGAGTTACCAGAGCAGTACAAAATGTTGTACATAAAATGTATAGCATTACTTGAATGATTCAATAAAAAATTTAGGAAGAATTGATGATTTATCTAATCATTTATGTTCAACATCTGCTGCATGATGGAGTGATCAACATATAGGGTGTAACCTGTGGCTGTCATTTTCCTGCTTAGTACAAGGGAATACAGGAAAAGTTGTTTCTATGCCTTTATCCTCTAGATCATTGGATATGTTACAATTCTTCATGTCCAAGTAATTAGATTTGTAAGATGGTTTTGAGACAGCCAACTTGATGCTCTTACTCGCATGATTTAATGTCTGGTGTTACTGATTTCTCTAAACATTTGTGAAGTCTATATTGAACTTATAGTGTTGAACTAAGGCGCCGATCACCCTTTTTATTTTGTGGTACAAATGAAGGGTGTAAAGGGAGTATAATTTAGTGAAGAAAATTATGACACACACCTAGTGGAAGTTGGTTTACTCTAACAGGTTTAAGCCCGATAACTCCTTTTGTCTTCCGCTGTTGTTAATTATAAAACAGGATGGTTAAACTGAGAAGGGGCGTCAGGGGTTTTTTTTGTATACCTTTATGATTAAAAAAAAATTATAAGACAGTTGTGAGATTAAAAAATAACATATACAAAAAATTTTTATTACTGAGATTAGAATGTTGAGATAGATGTGTGGAATTTAGAGTTTAAGATGAGATAGAATTGTTTAAAATGATATGACTATATGCTGAGGAAACCTATGAATGCGGTAGTTCAAAGTGACGAAATAATTAATATTAATGGTATGAGAAACATAGAAAAACTGAAAAAAATCTTACTAGAAATTATAAATAAAGACTTTGTACATATTTCGATGATGGCAAAAGAACCATGTAGACAACTCCAAATAATTGGGATTTACAATTTTATTGTTGTTGTTGCTAATTGTACTTTTATTCTTCTCTAATTGAATATAAAATTAGATTAGTCAAACCTACTAGTTTACAGGGTATGGAAGCATCAGTTAGCTTTAGAGTGTAAGGGGGGTATCTACCAAGTTCTGTTTGTACTGACAAAGGAGTTAAAATGAAATGACACTTCTGTAATGCTAAACCACATGAAATAAGGATCCATGTCTATTAAATCTGGCGATTATACAATGACTGGATTTTTTTGGAAAGTAAAAAATGTAATGTCTAGCTTTCTTTCAATTCCCCAGACAGCATAAATTACCTTTCTGAAGATTTTTAATGTTTGGTATTTTGTTTCGTCAGGTTTATTTTCCACACGAGATGCATGGTTGTGTTCTTTTTCATTTGTTGTTGAAGTTAAACCAGAACCTGCCTTTCATGAAAGGTGTCAAAAGAATTAGTGAATTTGTGCTTTGCTGTTGTGATGATTGCAGTTTGCGCGCCTATATCCATTGGACCAGAAGGACCTGGAACCTGCACTTCACCCGATAGACTTTGGTGTTCCCATCCCATCAGGGGTTGAGGTTGAAACATCTGCGAGGGATTACACCCCACCTCAGTACCTCACGCTGCTTTTCACTGATCTCGGTGTTCTTACACCTTCCGTTGTGAGTGATGAGCTTATTCAACTCTACCTCTAAACTTTGGAGCAATTACTTACTGCTTGTGAGATTACCTTAAGCATAGTATTTCAAGCTGCTGAAGAAAAGAGAGCAAATCTATGCAGTCATCCCCTTGTTTTATCAAACTACTTGTTCATTAGGAATGTCTCATACCCCGCTATATGCTCAGGGTGTAAAATCTATGCAGTCATCCCCCTGTTTTATCGAACTACTTGTTCATTAGGATTGTAATTTTAGAACTGCTATATGCTCTTCCCAAGTGAGAGGAGTATCGTCTGATTTTGTGGTTCAATCATTGAATTGTTTTTATTTCTGTTGAGAAACGTAGTGCAGTGGATGAAAACTTTTCCATCTTTTATGAAATATCATGGAGGAATGGAGTATGAATTTTGTTAATGGTATTGTGCAACACAAAATTACATTGCCAAATTGGTAAAGATTCCAAGATTCATGGAACTGTGTCCCATGCTTTTTATTTCATCCTCAAATATGCTATTGGTTCCTACAGAAATAAATAAGATCCATCAACTTTTTGGGATCTATTTCCTTATCATTGAGTTCTTTCTTAGACTTTAGGTTCCTCTATTACCAAAAATACAATTGATGCCAAGTGTGTTCTATGAGGATCTAATACATGTGGAAGAGAAGGGATGATGATGATAATGAATTAAAAGTGTGATACTATGGATTCGTAGAGATATTGTATCCATGAGATAACAAAAATAAAGGTGCATAAAAGAACATGACTTTTAGATCGTATTCCAAGGACATGAGATGAATTAATTCCATGCAGATTTGTTCAAGATCAGACCCCCTGGGAAATCTCGATTACCACATCAAGTCCCCATTAAATGATCCAATCATCAAGAATCCAAGGGACGCATGAGAGGGGAAGACTATTTCAGGTATTTGAGGATAATATTAAAAGAATATATTATATAAACAATAAAAATTAGATTATCTCTAAAAATTCTAGTGATTAAAATACAATGCATGATAACAAAAGGCAAGTCTTAATAGGTTTTTTGATGCATTGGTATCACATCTCTGCCAAATAGTAGCCATTTCCTACTCCATGTCAATGCCACATCATATATCACATATATTATATAAATATAAATATAAATATAAATATAAATATAAATATAAATATATATATATATATATATATATATATATATATATATATATATATATATATATATATATATATATATATATATATATATATATATATATATATATATATATATATATATATATATATATATATATATATATATATATATATATCGCACGCGCTCTTTCGTCGTTTCCGTGTTTTCTGATACTATTTGGAGACGACATCCCGAGGGAGGGAAAGGCGAAGGCAGAGGGGCAAAGGCAGAGGCAGAGGGAAGAAGGTTTACATGAGGAGGAGGAGGAGGAGAACCAAAAGTCTTGATTGACTTCAACCAAGTGGTGCTCTTTGAGAGAGGGTTCATTGAGGTTTTCCGATCGCTGCCTTCTGCTCGGAGTGGAGATCCGTGGCCCGGTAAGGAAGGGACCGCTGGTGGCGGAGGAGGAGGAGGAGGAGGGAGATGGGTATATCCTTCAGACTATCGAAGTCCGGGAAGCGGTTCCGGCCGAAGCCGATCTTGGTGCAAGAGGAGACCGGCCCATCCGGCGAGGAATCCAAGGAGAGCTCTGGCGTTCTCGTCGGAGCTGGGTCGAAGCGCGAGGTTCGTCTCTTTGTTCTTTTGCGCTTTGGCCGGTGTCTTTTGATCATTCTCTTATTTCTGGCGAAGATTGGGTGATTCTTTAATTCTTGATTTGCTTTGGAGGGCATTATTGGAGAAAGATAGGTTTTTGGATGCTGTTTGTCGTGAAGTTTGCTGTTTTTTGTGAATTGCGTTTGGTAATCGCTTGGAATTTTGAAATTCTTTAGGAAGTTTTCTGGTTCTGACCTAGAGCACTTTGAACCGGATAGTATCTGGCATCCAACATGGTCGAAATTTGTTGTTTTGTTGGATGGTATCACGAGTTGTTTGAGTTGCATTTTTATATACGACGACTTTCTGGTCTGGCGTACACTTCGTGTGTGCATGCAAAAACTACTTATTCCCTTACTCTGTTCTGGCTATCAGTTGTTCTTTTTCTGTTATCTGGAGAGAAATTCTCCTAATGTTCTATTGAATTTTGTGTTTTGGTGATCGTGTAGATCTTTTCAGAATTACTATTGTATGATGGAAAGAAATATTAGGTCTTTTCTTCCTTTGCCTAAAATATCTTATCCCGTAGGTTGATGATACCGAGGCTGCAAATGACACCGGTGACGTATTTCGAGGTAACTGTGATTATTGTTGCAAATCATCAACACAAAATTCAGCTCTAGTGAGTTACATCCTTCTTTGTTTCAATACTGTAGCAGAGCATGAGGTTTCTTTTACCTTGAACCTTTATCCAAAGGGATACTCCATCGGGAAACCAACCGAGGTTTGTTGAAATTATGAATTACACATCTTCTGGATCTTAATGTGTTAATATTTGCCATTTGTCCGATTATTTACAACAGATTCATTTATTACAGTCGTTATTATCCTAACATAATTTCAATATGTCAGATAGAGAATTGCCAGACTCTGCTTCAAGATGTTAAGCCATTGCATCCATATGATAAGGCATCGGAGACACTTTTTTCTGTAAGTATGAACTCTGCAAATATGAAGTTGTTTATGAGGTTCTAATTGTCTTTACATTTAGTTCACTTTTGATCAAGTGAATTTTTACTATGGGCAGCCCTGGTACCAATAAAACCAAAATCTTTTGTGAGCTTAGTAGCTGTTGGCCTCGACTCATATGTCACAGTCGGCTGAGCAAATATTTCAACTAGGTACTGAAAAATGTATTAAGAAGGAAGGAATGTCGTTTTGGGTACCGGACCCATTGGTCAGATTTGTATGTACCTGTTGGTACCAATGAATTGGCACATAGTATACTAGTACGTACTAGTGTTTCAAAGAGGAAAAAATTGAAGGAGAAGAGGAAGGAATGGTGGCAGGAGAGGAGGAGGAAGGACGAAGAGGAAGGAGGAGGAAGAAGAGGAGAAGAAGCATACCTGTTGATGGTGCACACAAGTAGTGGGCGGTGAATGGCGGGCAGCAGGGAGTTACGTGGTGTCCAGTGCCAGTGGCAAAATCGTGCTAATTGACTAGGAAAAATGTTTTTATTTTCTTTTCCTTTTTAATGGGTTGGACTGGACTGCCCTAGCAGAGACAGTCCACATACCGGTTCACATTCGGACTATTATGTACCACTACCGGTCTGGATGAAATGTCAAATCCCATTAAGAAGTGACCAAATCAATATTGCATTGATGTGAGATTTTCAGTTTTGCAATCTTCTGCTTTGAGGTTGGACCATTCTTTGCTTGCACAAAAGAAATTAGGTTACCTTGGCTCGGCCTGGACCAAGTAGTGAGAGATATTGTCTTGCATTTAACTATATAAGCTGATAAATTGTTTGAATGATTCAAAGCCTGAATCTCTAGTTCTAGTTTCTGTGAGTTTTAAAAATTGTACAGTCCTGGAAATTGGTGTGGGTCATTTCTATAGACACAAATGACCTCGAGTATTCAGTTTTAGGCTGTGCAAATTATTAATATTTCATACATACCACATGCGTGCATATATGTGGAAAATTTATGCTGGTTTGATTATTTGCACAAAATGCTGCAACACTTTTTCTTTCTAATTTAATTCCTCAAGAATTAATTTCTTTATTAACAAATCATGAGCTCATTTCTTTTTTTACTTTTAATTTTTAGTGTCATTTTGTTGGAACATAATTTCGGAGCTCTCTCACAGTCAACACTCTCCCTCCTCTAACTAACATAATAGTGACAAGAGAAAATGTAAAAAATTGAAGCTTCTGTATTTTATATTATATTCAGCACAAGATTTCTTTGTATTTCTATGATAATGGTGCAACCAATTTCACTTAAGTTTTAAGTTTGTTCTTCCTTATCTGCTTTGTATAAGATGTCAGAGAAGTAAATATTCTCATATCCTCTTTCATCTTGATTCACTTCGACTCTAATTTTTTTTTTAATTGTTCATCACATCTTGGAGGCAATTGAGTCAGGGTGGTTACCGGGAGATATTCTTGATGATATACCTACCAAGTACTTTGATGGGGCCATTGTCTGCCAGGTCAGCTATACTTCACACTGCTGAACCACTCATGCTGATACTTCAAATTTACAGGATTTTGTTGTTCTTTAATGAAGTTTATTATTTTCCTTATAGTTGCCTGGTGTTTGCTAGGTGTCTGTTATATTAAGATTTAAGATTATCATCTAGACTCATTATTCTTGTTTTTGTTCTGGTTTGACGAAGTGATGGATCAAGTTAAGTTTGTTTGAAGACGTGTTCCTCAGATTCATGTACTCAAGGGTACTGACTGCCTCATTGGTTTTTGTTGTTTTTCCAAGAATTTGGTTGTTTTCCCTATAATTGTCTTATGTTTGCTATGTTGTATCTCCTATATTAAGACTTAAGATTATATAACTAGGTTCATTGTTGTTTTCATTTTGGTTGATGAAGTGATAGACCAAGTAGTTTGTTTGAGAACATAGTCCTCAATTTCATGTACTCAAGGGCACTGACTGGCTCATTCACACCCTATCTTATTTTCTGGTTAATTACTATTTACTATGTGTTTTTTTTGTCATTTTGCTCATTTTCCATTGCCAAATTAATCAGTTCTGCATGCTAGATGGTTCAGCTGTAGCCTGTAATCAGTCATTTATTTGAATGAAAACTATTGGGTTAAACACTTCCAAAGTTTTTCAAATGACAAATGAACTAAAATCAGTTTATTAAGATGAGCTTTATTATTACAACAATGTATGAGACTAACTTTCATATATAAAGGAACACAATTTACTTAATTGTCTTGTTATGTTGGCAGTTGCTGTATTTTGAATTGACTTATAATATCATAAGGATGACATGGATCCATCCATTCAGTTTTACATGTAACAATAATGTCTTTGTAAGTGATATATTTCTAAAGTTGGAAACTAGACAGAAAACCATTTTTTGACCATCTTCTACTTTTCCGAACAATAATGTGTCAGCTATAGTTTAAGATCTGAACAATTTCATGGAAGATATGGTAGAGTTTATATGACTGGTGTCATCCTGACATCATCTCTCTGTGGTACTCAACCCCTAGGCAAGTTAAAGTTATCATCAGAGGACACACTTAAAAGAAAGAAAAGAACCTGTTGGGGATGAAGCTCTTTGTTACTGGTTTCAGTTTGCACAGCATAGTTTTCCAAATTACCTAAACTTAGGAGGACTGCAGAAGGAAGGAAAATGACAAGCTTTGCTATAGACAGCATCTTAATGGCACATTCAAGCAACAAGACAATAGAACAAACACCTATTTTGAGCATACACATTATGACAAATTAGTATAACGTTTTTGTACTCAAAATATCTCATCATCTGGAAGTCAATTGTTTGAATATCTCCACACACAGGTTTCTTTTCTTGTGAACTTTCTTTTGTATTTATTGGTCTAGAAGTAGTGACCAGTTGTTCTTGGTTTAAAGCTACTGATTTGTGCCTCCAAATATTCTGTTATTTTTCTTTTCTGTATGTTGTCATCTTTTTTTTATCAATTTTATTATTAATATTAATATTAATATTATTATTATTATTATTTGGCTCCCCCACTCTTTTTAATTTTTAGAACAATAAAACCTATATTTCAATGTTAGGTAAAATATGAAACTAAAGTAGTAATGTATATATGATCGGTTGCTTGACCTACCATTAAAGTGACTATTATCTTATTGCTTTGATCTTGCTAACCTTGTGGAACCTAGACTTGCATAATTTCATAGTATAATTATATAAATGGTGAGTTGAATGAAAAACCAAGGTTTGATGTACCGAAATATACCGCTCGATATGGGCGGTACATACCGATCCGATAGAGGACTGGTATGGGCGGTACATCGGCACACCGTAGTGCACCATGCATTGTTACGTTTGGTACAACTCAATACGTACCGTACCGATAGTTGGTCGGTACACTGGTAAGGATCGGTAATGCGAACCATGTGAAAAACAATGACTTTTGTACAGTGTTATCAAAAGGTGCTCGGTTGTCACCTAGGTGTTTAGGCAACGCGAGGCCTAAGCACCTCGAATCAACTCTTGGGCGAGCGATTGGAGTCGGGACACATAGGCAAGCGCTAGGGCCTGGGCGCTAAGCAGCTCAGGTACTCACCTAGGTTGGCCTAGGTCAATTCCAATTTGATTTGAGCCTTATCGAGTTAATTGATATAGATCAAACTAAGATGCTCGAACTTGACCATGTGATTTCAACCTGACTAAGTCAATTGATTTAGCTCAATCTTCTAAGAACTAATTGATTAGGGCTTGCATGCTTTCAATTGCGAGCCCTAATGTTTTCTTCGTAGCCAACGATGACCTCCTCGCAACCATGGCCCCTCAATCGACCATGGCCAGCGACACCCTCCCTGCAACTATGCTGGCCTCAACCAAGCACGAGGCCACCACTCCAACCTTCTCATCGCATGAGTCGTCAATTTTACTCGCACGACCTCTCTTTCTTTCTCTCTGGTGTTGCATACTCTTTACTGTCATCCCTTTGTTGAGCTTGACAACACCCCCTCTTTGGTGTTTGACTTTCCGCTGTCATCATTCCTCTGTCACCATGCATCCGGAGCACCTCATGCGGTACCTTCCCTTTGGTGCATGGTAGCCCCAACCACCCCTCCTTCCTAAAAAATAGGACCCCTCCTGTCAATCATTGGCAATGTCCTCTCGTCGTGTGCGACAACCAATTGAGGAACATCACCATAGAGATAGCACTAGAACGTACGCGTCATAGAGACAGCTTTAGACTCCACCACCTTTGGGCTCAACTGGATTCCACTGCACCTTTCCTTTCCATCATGGCACCCCTCTTCTCTGTCGCCTCTACACTCTATCGGTATAGCTTCGCTGTTAATTTTTTGTTCTCACTGTTAACTCTTGTCAATAATAGTTAAATATTGTTGATAACAGTGATGCTAACTTTTTATTATAATGGGTAACTCGTTAATAGTGGTTAACCAGTGAGTTCTTTAATTCTTTATAGATGGATAATCTTGTGTAATTTGATGTTTTAGTGGTAATCTTTCGAATATGAAATGATATGAAACTCATTTATTGTGTAATTTTTATTTAATGATCATCGTTATTCCTAATTATATATTAACATTGGTGAGAGTTTGGAATCGTAGTACCTTTTGGCCCCTTGTGTCTTTGACAATACTGCATCTGTATGGTACATGGCCATCCAGTGAGTAGTTCATGGCTGAGATAAATTTGTGGAATTATGACTAAACCTAATTAGGAATTATAGCTGAGCTAATCAAACTCCATATTGTCATGCAACTTACTACAACCCATCAAAACAGATGAGTCATTTAATGAACAATTACCCAATATGGATGGAATATCTTCTGTTTTGTAACTTATAAGAAAGTCATTCTTCCCAATTTTCCAAACTTTTTAATGTGCTTTTGAAGAACGACAAGCGTAAACATGACCACCAATGAGTTGTTTCCTGTTTTATTCTCTAGAGAAGTAAATCAACAAAAATAGTTGATGCCAAACATGCCCTATGATTAAATTATTTTTAACTGTTTCTTCCTGATTTGTGCTAAGACAGTTATTCCTTTATGCAGGTACGGGATTATAGAGATCACATATCTGAACAAGGAACTGCTACCACATCCTTTGTCATGCCAGTTTTACGTAAAGTACGGTTAAGGATGTCACTGGAAAATGTCATTAAGGACATGCCTTTTATAGCTGATGATTCTTGGACCTACAGTGACCTAATGGTGGGCATTCCTCTTTGGTATCACCTAAGAGAACATTCTTACTACTGAGCTGTGAATTGATAGATATGATTTTGTTTCACAGGAAGTGGAGGCACGTATTCTCAAAGTTCTGCAACCGCGTCTTTGTTTAGACCCTACACCAATGTTGGATAGGCTTTGTAAAGACCCTAGTGCTACCAAGGTATTTTGAATTTCCTTAAATTACTTTAGCAATGAAACACATCCATTATCTATTCTCAATAATTTTTTGCAGCTGAATCTTAGTTTTGGAAGAAAGAGGAAACTGCAGCAAATTGCTGAGGTGACTGTTACAGCCAATAACCAAAACCTTGGGAAAAGTATTTGCACTGATAGGAAACCTGGGAATCCTAACTGTGGACAGGGAGGTGCGGGAACTTCAGTGTGCAATGCATCACTTCAACAAGTTTATGAGAATATTTCCATGCAACATGGATCAAGTGGGGTTCCATCCTTCAGACGTAACAATGTTGGACATGAAGCCACCAGACAAACTTTGCCTCTGCATTCCGAGTTCAAGCTTCAACCAGCTATCAACTCATCTGCTATTGCAGAGGATCGTGCAGCTGGACTTCCAAGCAACTTTTCTGGAGTTAATGCAAAAATTTCCTTGGCTCAGAACATGATAAGCTCTTATGCTGACACAGCTGGCAGTAACTCTGCTAGTTCTTTGAAGAGGGAGAACCCAGATGCCCAGTTGACACCTTTAGCGGCCATGAAGAGACCAAAGCAGACACCAGTAAGACTAGATGACATCCAGCAGCAACAGCAAACAGGGCCTCCATTGGTTGGCCTTACTGGCACAGATATGCAATGGAAAAACCAACTTCCACATTCACATCCAGACATAAAGGGAATTCAGCACTCTTCTACTTGGGGTGGTCAAAGACATACTTTGTCTGTGATGAATAATGTACCTAATAATGAACCTGGAGCACCTTTCTTCAATCAACAAGGTTTGAGATATGGTGCTAATGAAGAACATTTAGACAGGCAAGGGACTGAGAGGCCTAAAGAGGCTCTGCCGACACTGGACTCAGATAACAGTGTTCTTGATCTGCAGCAGTTACGAGCACAGCATTTGCGACAGCACTCATCTATGAGAAACCATCCTCCAACTGCTGTAGAGTGGCAGAATGGCCGACCAATAACTGAGGACATTGTAAAGGACGATGTGCATCAAAGAAGGATATCAGTGCCCAGTCCACGAGTCCCTTCTGGGCCTATGGTACAGTCACCGATGTCCTCAAAATTGGGGGAGATCTCATCTGGTTCTTTAGCTGGACAGTTCAGTGGTGTTAGAACTGTTTCTGTTTTGGGTGTGCAAAAGGATAAGTTAACAGCAATCACTAATGCCAGTGTTAGTAATATGAATGTGCCACTAGCTGCTAACAGCCCATCAACTGCAGCTGCTCCTATGGGAGATCAAGTCATTCTTGAGCGATTTGTGAAAATTGGTGTGGTGGCCCAGAGGTATGTTTATAATCTGTAGTGATTGTTTATGCAATAGTTGTCTTCCTGCTTTTTCTAGTGAAAAATTGCTTTTTTATAGCATTCTACCGCAGCATCCTATTTAATATATGGTTCTCTTTGACGTCTGCAGTCTGTATTGTTTCTTTGTTCCTTGTATAGATGTATATTGTAGATAGAGAGGAGAGAATTTATTGAGCACACTGAGAATCATCAAACATATAATGATGATTATAGTTTGTCACTTGGGAAGTGACTGATGCATAAGTGTAAACATTCTCCATCTCTCGATGTGCTAGTTCTTGTCAGCATATTCTATAATTGTAAATTTTAGGAACAGCATCATTTTAGAACATTTTGGTTTACATGAATGGGTAAAACTATCAATGTCAGCAAGCTGGTCATTGCTAATCTTTTTGTTTTGGTATCAGACACCAACTCAATGTCAAGAAGAACAAAGTTGATCATTATTCTGCAAGGGAAACAGTACAGTATTCTACTCAGCAACTTGCATTTTATCTCTCTGATTCATTCAATTGTGAGGACTACACAGACCACACAAAACCCATGTCGAGGTCTCTAATTGGTGGGTCAACTACTACCTGTAAGGCCAGATCAATGAGCTTCATGCGCAATGAAGAGATGTATCAAGGTTAACCCTGCTTAAAGCTTTTTTCCCTGAAAGATATAAACCTGTAAAACATTGTTAGTTGACAACTGGGTTATTAGTCCGCTGATATGCAACTCTTCCTTCTTTCCAGTCCCTACGAGGTTGTTAATGACTGAGAAGCCCTTTGATGGCACAGTATCAATGCAGTATGGATTTATGGATGATTCTGTTATTCACGATTACCAACTGACATTACCCACAAATGTGAGTTCCTTTTCACTGAACCCTACTACCAATTTTAGCATATTTGGATTGAATTATTTTCTGATCTCATATATTGGTATTTTTATCAGCACCATGCAGATCTGCTTGCAGCACAGTTTGGTCTACTGGTAAGTATTTCAAGCAAGATTTACAGGTCGAAATATCTAATTGTCTAGTCAATTGACCCTGTTTGAACTCCCTTTATGTGTTTCATATTATTCAGATGGAGCGTGATGGATATCAGAAAACTGATGATCAAATACGACCAATACCAATCCGCATGGTTGCTCCAAACAAATTGGCCCCAGTTTCAGGAATGTTACTAGATAACACTGCATCTCAAATGAAACAACCAGAATTAGCTACTGGTCAGCCACTGCAAGTAGCTGCCCCAGCTATGGCCAATGGCATGGTGCCTATGAATGTTTCCCAGAACCCTTCCAACCATGCAAGGATGCTGACATCTGTAAACAACAGCCAGGCATTGGGGATATCACAAGGTTATATTCCAGGGACTGCTATACCGACCAGGATGCAGCAAGTTGATCAATATTTGTTTCAACAGCAGCAGCAACAACCACCATGGCAACAACAGCAGCTGCAGCCCACCACACAATCACGGTTGCAACAACAACAAAAACTTCCATTCACTCATGTTCACACATCCTCTCCACCGCTCACTACGAATCCACTCTCTCAGATAATGAATCAGACATCAAATCTGCCAATGAGCACTAATCAGATGGTAAAGCCATCACCATTGCAGCTACAGATGCTGCAGCAGCAGGCAGGACAGCAACAGCAGCCACAGATTTCAAGGAAGGTGATGTTGGGGATTAATCAAAATATTAGCATGGGAAATGTGGGAAACAATGTGATGAGTCTTGGTCTGAGCAATGTCTTAGGCATTGGTGGCCCACATGGTGTATCTTCCCCTACAGGGTCTATTTCGGGCTCAGGCAACATTAGTCCTCACGAGATGAACCTTGCATCTGCGTCCAATTTCAGTCCAGGTCTTCGTCCAAGTTCTCTTTCACATGCTCAAGCTGCTACTGCTGCAGTGGCAATAAAGCTGAGGATGGCACAGCAAAATAGAGCAGGGCCATATGGTCAGTCTGGGATTGCTGGTATACCAGGAAATACCAACCAGATGCTTCCCAGCTCAGCAGGCCTGCCTGTGCTGGGTGCACTTAACCGAGCAAATTTGAGCTCTTTACAACTGAATGCAATGCTGCCTATGGGTCCTCCTAAATTATCTGGAGCGAATTTTTACCTAAATCCTCAGCAGCAGCTTCAGCACCAACAATTACAGCAACAGCAGCAGCACCAAATGCAACAAGTAAGCTCTCCATTGCAACAGCCACAGGTTGGCTCTCCGCCAATGGTGGGTTCCCCATCAGTGATGGTGATGCAGCATCAGCATATCAGCCCTCAACAACTGAGCCAACAGACTGCAATGAGTCCCCAGCAGTTAAGCTCTGGTGCATTTCAGCCTACTAATAACAGTGGTAATCCAGTGGCTGGACCTGCTAGCCCCCAGTTGAGCTCGCAAACGCATGGGTCTGTTGGTAGCATCACAAGCTCCCCCCATGGATCAGCTTCAAGGTGTAAATAAAGCTGGTTCAGCCAGCCATATTTCAGTTGGTACAAATGGGAGTATGCATGGATTGATGACCTTCATGATTAATTGACTCAACCTCAACCTTCAGTCCAGGCATAATCTTTGTGAGAACGGATGTGGGGTTCGA
This sequence comes from Musa acuminata AAA Group, assembly GCF_036884655.1. Classification (NCBI taxonomy): domain Eukaryota; kingdom Viridiplantae; phylum Streptophyta; class Magnoliopsida; order Zingiberales; family Musaceae; genus Musa; species Musa acuminata. The sequence goes on from NC_088334.1 coordinate 38,018,293, forward strand.
TCAGTGGTTAACTCAGCACTTTGGATAGTAGGTTGCAACCTCTTCAAACTGCATGTAAATAATCTTTCAAGTCATGGCACAAATTTTATAGGATGTGAAACTCTGATTTGTTATTCAATGTGTGTACATTTAAGTATGTTTTATGACATTCTTTTATATTTGTAAGCAAAGATAATGTCATTCTTGCAATCAATCAACTGATTTGTGGGAATGCATTAGGTAGAGCTGCAAAACCTTCATTTGTTCATGGGATAAGAATGCACATGAAGAATGTACTTCCTGTGGTTGGCTGATGTGCAAAACATTTTCTTGTTGCTAATGTTCTAAAAGAGCAATTTTAACCGTGTTATGCTTCTTGCTCTTTGAGCAGTCGAAACATCAGAGCCAGATGGTATCTTCAAGCATCTGATGGCAGTGGTAAGTGAACCAAATGAGAACTTGTCTGCTATAGTTGGTGGAAAGGGAGGATCAACTGGTGCCTTTATTTGTTGTCTATTGTCGTCATTAATCAAGCAATTAGAACGTGGAATGTGCTGACATCAGCTTTCTAGCCTGTCAGCTCACCGGCGGAAGTGATAGACGGGCAGGGCAGTAACTTTGCTCAGGTGTGTTACAAATAAATCACGTTGGTGATGACAATATATGTGACATGATACATAATTTTTTATTTTTATTTTATATATTATTATTATGATATTTTTTATTTTATATTATTTATTATATATATATATATTATGATGCTTGTGGATCTGTATAATGAGAATCAAGTCGTGATGAGATCACGATAATGAGACCGATTCATCTTTAAACATAGACCCTAAATAATTTCGATCATAGATTACTCGAGAGAGACATCGAGATAACTGAACAAACTAGTGCACTATATACCAATCCATATGATAGAGACGATTAGTCTCATATCTGTCCGTGGATCTATGCAATGAAAATCGGATCGTGATGAGATCATGATAATAAGATTGATTCGTCTTTAAACACAGACCCTAAATAATCCCGATCATAGGTTACTCAAGAGGGATATCGAGATAACCGAATAGACTAGTGCACTACATATCCATCCATATGATGGAGGTGATTGGTCTCATAGCTACTTATGTGGGGACACTAGGGATACAGTACATGTGCTCATTGGAAAATGAGTTCACTGATTGATCCGCTTACAGAATGTTGATTGGTTGATGATACCTCATTATTAGATAGTGAGTCCATCATCCTAGTAGTGTACCTAGTCCTTAGACTTGAGATATCAAAGATGTCCTGTATAAGTACTTCACTCTTTGATATCTGATTTATAGTTCCAAATTTAATATAGTCGGTCATTGGGAGTAGTAGCCAACCTTATAAGGGCTATTGAGTGTCGATAGAGGATCATCCACTCTCATTATCATGAGAGGAATATCCTACGTGTTATTGCTTAGAAAAATCCTTAGCCAAGGTCATTCGGATTAAGAGAGAAAGAGTTCTCAGGGAGAATTCAATTAGAGCGAGACTAGAGGAGATATCGTATGGGCCTAACAGCACTATACTCGGTATATGGTCTCTGGGATATTAGATGGATGGGGGATTATAGGTACATGGTAATTGAGGACAAATAGGTCTAAAGGATTGGATTCCCCTGTATCTCTTGGGGATTATGACATAATGACATAATACGCCCGTAGTCGATGAGTCGAGTGAATTATTATAGAGATAATAATTCTCTGAGCTAGAAGAAGTTCTGATAGTATGATTCATGGCCAACTCGATATTGAGCCTAGAGGGTCACACACATATGGTAGGCATTGCGACGAGTAGATGCTCGATTATGAGATATTCGTTGGAGCCTCTATCTTATTGGATATCCAATAAGCCACTGAATTATTAGATCCTATGGATGAGATCCAATAAGAGCTAATAAGATATTATTGGATAAAGACCTACTAATCTAAGAGGCTTGGATAATTTGATAGAGATTCAATATCCAATATGACAGGATCCATTAGGGTTAAGTTAACTAGGGGCCTCTATAAATAGGAGGGAACCAAAAGCCCATAGGTTTGGGCTTCCCTGAAAGTGTGGAGATTTCAATTTAAGGAGCGTTATCGCAGCCCTGTTGTGTGGATTATCGCTAGATAAAAACACTATCTCACACGTGGATTTAAGTTTTGCAAGTTTTTGCGCATCAATCTTCAAATGATGACGAACACATTTTTAAAAATTTAGGTTTTTATTTTCTATTCTTCTACTGTGCATATAATGTTGCTTCTAGATTTCCCAATAACCTTTTGCTCCCATATCGTGATTTTAAAGGAGGTTGTATAGGTCGACCATCATGAGTAGTAATTCTCTGGAGATAGCCTGTTTGCCCCTTCCCCAACCGGCTAGTACAGGCGATCATCATTCGCGTATTTCGGGTGGCGGTTAGTATTGACAAGCGACGTCTTAGCAGTCATCCTTCACTAACGACGCATCATAAGGAATCGTACCATTTGGTTGTCCATATAAATGAGCTCCAAGAGAGTGTATAGTCTAGTCTCCATCAGTTGTTTGTCGGTCTTGCTTCATTGGTTGTATATGTATAAAAGCCGATCTCCAAGGCCTGAAGAGGGGATTGGACATTAGAGAGATTAAGTCAGAAACTCCTCCCAACATGGATCGCTTTTGATAATAGTCAAGATCTCCATAATAACAACCTCAACAACAGCCAAGATCTCCCGTGATAACAACCTCAACTATAGCCAAGATCTCCCTAACTACATGATGAGATATCATAAATCTGTTAAGAAAATTCTCCCTTCTAAACATATATAAATATGGAATATTATGTATTTCTTCAATCAATACAATCTTATTCTTTCTATTTCATTTCTATCCGTTGAATCTCATATTTTGATGATGAAACCACTTGATATATGTTTATATTTTAATCTATGTTTTGAGTGATGCAGGATGCTCCGATCAAGATGAGACAATTAAAGCAGGAAAAATCATGTTGTGCCGGAGGAACATGTCAGAAGATTGGACGTCAGGTTGGTGGATCGGTCGATGTATCGGCAGAAGGCTTCGGGTCGTAGACTCGGGCATCGGGCCGAATGGATCAGCCCATTCAGACCTAGATTTCTTTGCCAGAGGTGGCACCGCCTAGGTCGACGGTGGCACTGCCTGGGTCGATGGTGGCACCGCCCAGGGCTCAGTCTCCGAACTCTGGTTGGGCGGTGCAACCGCCTCTAACAGAGGTGCAACCGCCCCTAACAGGAGGTGGCACTATCTAGAGGCTCAGTCTTCGAGCTCTGCCAAGCGGTGCAACCGCCCCAGTCAGGCGGTGCAATCGCCAGACCCCGGAACGCCAGAACCCGGAAGGTGGTGCAACCCCCCCTTAGTGCTCTTGATCCTAACAATTGATATCAGAGCCCGGTATTTCTCATTTCGGATTTACACCCGAGAGAAATACCTCTTCATGGCTTTCAAGAGGGCTTATTGGTTGTTCGTCTACCGTTGTTTAACAGATTGGACTACACTTATTGGAAAACTCGAATGAGAGTTTTCTTGATTTCTATGAATTTGGATTTATGGAATATCGTTGAAAACGGTTTTCAACTTCCCTCTAAACCGATGAACGAATGGTCGGATTTGGAGAAGAAGTATTTTTCTTTAAACGCAAAGGCTATGAATGCCTTGTTTTGTGCACTTGACAAAAATGAATTTAATCGCGTTTCGATGTGTAATTCGGCTTTTGATATTTGGCGAACACTTGAAATCACGCATGAGGGAACTAGTAGAATCAAAGACTCGAAAGTTAACATTTTATTACATGATTTTGAGCTTTTTCGAATGCAACCAAGTGAGACTATAGGCGACATGTACACCCGTTTCATGGATGTCGTCAATAATCTAAGAGTTCTTGGTAAATCTTTTTCGAATTTTGATCTCGTAAGCAAAATCTTAAGATCCCTTCCAAAAAGGTGGGATCCTAAAATAACCGCAATACAAGAAATAAAAGATTTAAATATTTTTCCACTTGAAGAACTAATTGGTTCGTTGATGACATATGAAGTGATGCATAATGCATATAATGAACATGATGAACAAAATCACCTTCCAAAGAACAGGAAGGATTTGGAACTCCGGACAAATGAATACCACTTGAGCGATGACTCAAGTGACGAGGACAATGATGAACTTGAACTTCGAACGCTAAATCTTAATAAGTTTATTAAACAAAAATCTAAAATAAATAATGAACTTAAACGGAGGAAGAGGCCAAAGAAGAGGAAGGCAACCAATGATGAATCAAAAACTTCGAAAGGTGAAACGGCGAATTGGGCTTTGACAGGCTTCGACTACAAGGTAAGAAACTCAACTCTCTTGAATTATTTTGAAATTACTTAAGTTTTTCATGAGTGCTTAATTTAGATAGTAGGAATAGGAAATAAATAAATTATTTTTCAAAAATTATATCATGTTTTTCTTTTTAGCATCTTTGAAAAATTAAAAATTTGATGGTTTCATGCATGTTATGTTTAGAAATAAATATTGAATGATGTATTTAACATTAGGGATGATAATATGATATGTGATAATGCTTAGGATTAATCCATGCATGTGTATCTTGATGATTTTATGTTATACATGAGTTTTTGAAGTAAATGTTGATTTGAAACTCTCTTTTTAGATTAATATGTTTTTGGTCTAATCGTTTCTATGACGAATTAAGATGACATTCTCATGAAATATTGAGATGACATAGTGCATGTACATCTATGTAAGAATTTCTTGATAGTCTTTTGATGATAGATGTGATATCATGATGTGTTTGGTCTTGATGGCTTCATAACAAAACTGATGTTTCGATTTTAAATGATGATACATGTTTTCACAAAAGACTTGAATACCCTCACATGAAATCAATTGTATGAAATGGAAATAATTTTCTATCCTATTGAGATTAATGAATTTATTTTACCAATCTTGTAAATCTCATGAAAATAAACATGATGAATATTTTGAAAATAAATGAGTGTATCATGCATTTGGTCTTAATGATTTCTCTTTAACATACTTTTTGAAATCATACTTGATGATAAATATCAAGATATTAAAAGGATGTTATTATGGAATCTTGATGATTTGTTTTTTACATTTCCGTCTTAAATGTTGACACTTGTTTTATTAAAGGAAAAGGCATGCTTATAAGAAGCAAATCATATGAATAGAAATTTATAAAAACAAAATGTGATCCTCTATCTTATCGTCTTTTCAATAAATCTATGCTTGTCATGAATGAATTTGTTGAATGTGACTTTGAGGATGATTTCAGATTTTACAAATGCTTGATTCACACTTATGACATAAGACATTTTAAATATGAATCATGTTCAATGCTTCAATCATGTTACATCTCCTTAATTCATTTTGTTCTCCTACATTTATTTACCAAAGAGGAGAATCTTCCGAATGAATGAAATGATACAAATGAATCACTTATTGATATATCTTTTTGAAATATCTTTTTAATGTGATGTTGATATTTTGAGATGCCTATTGGAATTCATGACATGAGATAATTGAATCCTTGACTTACTCTTTATATGGTTTGAAAATGGATGTTTAAAATCTTGCTTGATGAGTTGTTTTATAAGATTTTGCCTTTACATCTTGAACTTTCATGCTTATCTTGATTTGGCATATAAAGACTACGACATGCTTAGATGAAAAAGAATCACTTAAAAAATGCTTTTCCCATCTGATCGAGATTAATAATTTCATGATATTTTGTGAATCTCGAAATTGATTTTGATGATTTGATTATGAGTTTCAAGTTAACGATTTGATCTAAATCATAATCTTGATCTTGCAAAATTGAAATCATAAATAATATCTTTTGGTATTCATGAATTGATACTCACAAAATGAAAGTACTAGTATTCATGACTTGAATTTGATTGAAACATTGCATGCTTAAATTAATTATTCTCCTATGTTTCAAAAATTCTTTAAATGCCTTATGTGATGACTGAAAATTAATTTGCTTTATGATGAATCACGAATCATGACTTGATCTATGATATTGATATATTTTAATCATGATCCTTGGTTGTATAATTCTTTTGCTCTATTAAAAGGATTTGTCGAATGAATCATGTCCTTCTTGAATTTTCTTGATATCATGACATGATTTTGTAATATGGCCTGTATAATGATTAAAATTTTTTAGCCTTTGATTTCTCCCTTCTTTTCGATAATGACATAGGGGGAGAAAGATTGCTAGCTTAAGGCAAATGCTGGCTAGCTTGTACTCTTCCCTTCTTTTCGACAAAAACAAAAGGGAGAAAGTTTTTGCTAGTTAGAACATGCAAAGAAAAGCAAAGTGCAATCTTGCACAAGAAGCAAGTGTTGAATTGCCATGATTGAACTTAAGAATCTTGCTATGCTTTTGTGCTTATATGTTGTGATGAAAATCTAGCTTCATGTTACAAAAACTTGCATATCTTTTAAAATAGCTAGAGCTACTTCTCCTTTTGTTGATGACAAAGGGAGAGAAATATATAAATTGATACTATGAGTGCCATATTTGAATTTGAATTATATTAAGATATCAAAAGAAGCTTGTATCGAAATATATGGTAAATTGATAATCAAAATGCTATGATTGCCATATGCCATGTTTGCATCATGTTAAGATATCAAGAACTTGCATTGTAATTTTACTTGATGATATCTTGTCATGTGATGAAATGCTACGATTTGTTGATGCATGCAATACTTATGCTTTTTATGTGATGTATTGCATATGATATGAATCATGATTAAAATTACCTTAATTTGAATTCAAGGTTTATCTCAATTATGAAATTTTGAAATAAGAATGATTACTCACCTTTGTCATGATTTAGAAATTGAAACAAAGGGTCTTCCCTTCTTTTTGACAATGACAAAGGGGGAGATAGCTAGCTTGCACAATTCAAGAAGAAAGCAAAAAATTACACTTCTCAAAAGAGAAGAAATTGATATCTTGAACATCACCGAGAATTGCTAGCTTGAAATCTCAAGAAAATGCAAAAATGTGCTATCTTGCCTATCTCAAGATGCAAAACATGCTAACTTGCACTTTGCAACGGAAGCAAAATTGCTAGCTCAAACTTTGCAAAGGAAGCAAGAAATTGCTCATCTCAAAAGAGAAGCAAAGATTGCTGACTTGCATATTTCTAGAAGCAAAAGTGCTATCTTACCTATCGCAAAGAAAAGCAAATATGCTAACTTGCATATATTTGAATTTGCTATCTTGTATGTTGTACAACTTGCATATCTAAAACTTGATAGCTTGAATGTTCTAAGCATGATGTAACACTTGCTAAATTTTCTAGCTTCAAAACTGCATGATGATAAAGCTTGATATTCTGTTTTTTATGCAATGAGTTAAACTTATATTCTAAACACAAGAATAGTTGGACTTCTCTTTTTTGTTGATGACAAAGGGGGAGAAGTATGATGTTATGCATAAGTTCATGATGACATGTTGCAAGTATTCATGATGAATATTGCAATGACTTGAATTCAGTTTGAATTCAAAGTTCTATCAATATGACATATTGATATGGGGAGTTTGTTTAAACTCTGGGAGTTAAGGATAACTCTGTCATCAAGTAGTTGTCATCATCAAAAATGGGGAGATTGTTGAATCTCGATGATAAAACCACTTGCTATATGTTTATATTTTAATCTACGTTTTGAGTAACGCAGGATGCTCCGATCAGGATGAGATAATTAAAGCAGGAAAAATCATGTTGTGCCGGAGGAACATGTCAGAAGATTGGACATCGGGCCGGTGGATCGGTCGATGTATCGACAAAAGGCTTTGGGTTGTGGACTCGGGCATTGGGCCAAGAAGAGCGGGTATTGTGCCAAGGATATCGGAGTTGCGGAGTCAACTGGCCGATTAGGCAATAGGCCGTAGGAGAGGACGATGCGTCGAAGAATCAGACGAAGCATCGAGGGACCAATGACATGCCGGACAACTTGGTTAATTGCTTAGGATTAATTGTCTCGATCGAAGTTTTATTTTACATGTGCAGGATTAACTACGATGAAAGTAAGACATGCAGCAGGAGTTGCGCCGGAGTCAAGACTATGATCACGTTGGGAGTTCGAGAATTCGACGGAAGTCCGGACGGTCGTCGGAGGTTCTACGGGAATAAATTCGAGAAGTCTAGGAGCTTGCCAAAGAAGCTCGTCGGAACTTGCCAAGTGGATCGTCTCAAGTCCAGGAGTTTGCCGGAAGTCCGCAGGAGCATCACCGAGGGTTCATCGGATGATCGACGGAAGCTCGCCGGAAGAAGCGATTGACGCACCGGAGCAAGCTGCAGTAAATGTCTTAAGAAATTCGTAGTTAGCACGATGATTAAGTTAGAAATGGGAGGTGATCCCATTAACTTAATCTTGGGGCAATTGGGCCCTTGACATACCCAAATTGGGCCGAATGGATCAGCTCATTCGGACATAGATTTCTTGGCCAGAGGTGGCACCGCTTGGGTCGGCGGTGGCACTGCCCAGGGCTCAGTCTCCGAGCTCTGGCTGGGTGGTGTAACCGCTTGAGCTCGGTCTCCGAGCTCTGGCAGGCGGTGCAACCGCCCCTGACAGGAGGTGGCACCGCCTAGAGGCTCAGTCTTCGAGCTCTGTCAGGCGGTGCAACCGCCAGACCCCGAAATTCCGGGAGATGACAGTTTTGAGCTCGAAATTCAAATTGGGTTAGGGCCTATAAATACCCCACCCTTTCAGCAATGAAAGGGTAACCCAAAGCCACCGAAGCTTGATCTTACTCTGTGATTTTAGAACTCAAAAGTGTTGTAAAGTCTAGAAGTTCTCCTCCCTCTTTTCTTCCAAGTTTTGATCCTTCAAGAGAGGAGAGAAAAGTTTGTAAGGGTTGTCTCCTAACCCCATCAAAAGGAGTGAAACTGTAAAAGGATGGTTGGCTTTCGCCTATTGAAGGAAGGCCTCTAGTGGACGTCGGTGACCTCGTCGGTGGAGGAAGCCAGAAGTGGATGTAGGTCAAGGTTGACCGAACCACTCTAAAATTGCGGTGCTCTCTGGTTTGCATTTACTTTGAGCATATTATCTTTATTGCAAACCTCCTTAATAGCTTACTGCCTTCTGCACGTTTACGATCGTGTTTTAAAGTTCAGTATTTTCCGAATCGGTGTTTAGACGTAAATTCGTTTTATCGTACGAACATCATATTTCAGTTTGCGCTTACATTCTAATTTCCATCATAACTGCAAACTACCTTCATAGACTTGCTTTAACTGCATCTTGCTTGATCACAAGTTAAAGTGATATACGAATCGGCTTTTCTACCAAAATCGCTCTTATCGTACGAACAAAGTTTTAATCGTCGAAAGTTTTTTGCTGCCCTAATTCACACCCCCCCCCCCCTCCTCTTAGTGCTCTTGATCCTAACACTATCATGGTATCAGAGATCTCGCCGTGAAGGCCACTTCTAAACATCTCGAAGTAAACCCGTCTCCCCGCTGGACTCCACCGAATCTCGGCTCCTTCTCCTACTACCTCATGGACCGCGACTCTATCTTAAAGTAGTGTAGCATTTTCCATGGATGTCCTCCAGGATCGTTGCGTCGGCCTCCTTCAAAGCTGAACAAGGGCCACCACGCTGCCCTTCCTCTGCCTCTTCTTGCAGAAGCAGAGCCGACACAGCCTCGCAATTGCTCCCTGGCTAGTGACCTCTCCTCCTCGTTCCCACATCTTGCTCGAACAAGAAGTGCCGCTGTCACTGTCCTTATCGTAGCAGCCCTAGCAGCCGCAGCAGTTATAGCAGCAGTGATTTGCTCTTCTCTCAAGCTGCTATCCTCTGCTTCTTCTTCGCCTCGACAAGTAGCATCCAGAACCATTTCCAAGTTCCCAACTGCAGAACTGCTGCACTACTGCACAGAGATCTGCAGGTTTACACAATATTGATCATTGCCAATATTGATCAACAACCCACAACCTATTTGCCACCATAACCCATTTGCCACCAACACCTCTTCCTCATTGTCTCGCTGCAGATTTCTAGTTGCTCCCACATATTGGTACATATCTTCCATATGTCCTCATCATCTATCTCTGATGCTCCCATTACTATTCATGTAGGGAACCACAATACTTTCCTAAATACAGGCCTTATCTCCATAAATGCAGTGACCCTCATCCCCTTCAAATTATCCAAAGGTGGCAACTACGCATCATGGTATGCTCAATTCTTTAATCTACTATTTGGTTATGATCTTCTAGGCTATGTCGATGACTCTCTTCGTTGTCCACCGGCAATGCTCAACATCCCAAGCGCACCCAATCCAGTACCAAATCCGGACCATAAATTATGGTTAGGCCAGGATCATCTCCTCCTTCAAGCTATTCAAACCTCGGTCGCTGGATCTCTCGCCCCACTCATTTCTTCATATGACACTACTGCCGAAGCTTGGTGCAAGTTGCAAACCACCCTAGCTAATCGTTCCCACACTTGCATACTTAGTCTCTTATCTAATCTCATGACGATAAAAAAAGAGGGAAATATTGTTACTAAATTGGCAGATGAATACAAGGAATTAGCAGCAGCAATACGCGCATGTGATTCACTAGTGTCATTTGAAGAACTCTATGATAAGTTGACAAACTATAAGATATATCTCAAGCGTGAGGATAAGTTGCTAGGACCATCCATCACAGCTTAAGTCAGTCAAAAATCTAAGAAGAAGAGCAACCAGTACAACAAATCTATTAATAAAGGTTTGGCCAGCATGCCTGCACTTGTGGGCTCCAAACAAACCTCCCCTCCTCAACATTTCAATTATAACCATCAAGGCGACTACTTCAATTATCCTCAACCCTGGCGTCCTAATCACACAAATCAACAAAGAGTTGTCTGCCAACTATGTGACAAAGTTGGCCACTCTGCAAAAGTTTGTAGAACTCGACCCAGACTTCCTCCTCCATCGCATTGGCCTCGTGTAAATCTTATAGCTACTCTGACTACTGGTCATCAAAATTGGATTGTGGACTCGCGTATCTCATTATATCACCTCTGATTTATAAAACTTGTCCATCCACAACGACTATGGCGGAAATGAAGACATCATCATCGGTGATGGTAACGGACTCCCCATTACTCATACTGGTTCCACAATGCTTAATTCACATAGTACTTCGTTTATCTAGATGATGTTTTATGTGCACCTCACATCAAACGAAACCTCATTTCTATTTCTCAATTCTACAAACAGAATCATACCTCAATTAAATTCTTTTCTAACTCCTTTCTTGTCAAGGATTTGAGCACGGGGGCACCCTTGGTCTGAGGCTAGAGTAAAGACAACATTTATGAGTGGTCGTCCGTTCTATAAATCATCCAACCCACTGTCTACTCTTTGGTTGCAGCTCCAACTGATGTGTGGCATCGTTGTCTTGGTCATCCCTCAACTTTTATTCAGCAAAAATTGCTTTCCCATTATTCTCTTCCTACACTTACATCCAATAACATCATAACTCATTGTGATGCTTGTTTAAGTAATAAAAGTCATAGACTTCCCTTTGGAAAATCCTTCATATTTTGCTCTAAACCCATTGAGGTTATTTACACTAATGTTTGGGGCCCCGCCGCTCTAATCACTTCCTTTGACAAATTCAGATTTTATGTTATTTTCGTAGACTATTTCACCAAATACACATGGTTATACCCTCTTCACCATAAATCTGAAGTTTCAACGGTCTTTACCAACTTTTGAAGATTGGTCGAGAACTTTTTTTAGTTTAAAATTAAAACTGTTTACTTCGATGGTGGCGATGAATATCAAGCCCTCACATCCCGCCTATCTGCTTATGATATACAATACCTCAAGTCACCTCCACACACTCCTCAGCTTATCAGCTCTACTGAACATAAACATCGACATATAGTTGAAACCGGTCTCACACTCCTACACCAAGCCTCTATGCCACCAGCTTTAGATGTTTATGTTATCCATGGCTCTGTCCCTATACCTCACATAAGTTAACATCAAAATCTAAACCTTGTGTTTTCATTGGATACTCCTTTGACCATAATGCTTTTCGATGCTATGAACCCCAATCTCGAAAAGTCTTTACGTCCGTCATGTTATTTTTATAGAGATTACCTTTCCGTTTCACAACCCTGAGTCTCATGTTGTGCGACCTACTCCATAATATATACATCACTGGAGTACGCCATCAATCCCATGAACCGAGTCTCCTATAATATCATCCAGTCCTTCTCCTCAGGATCCATACTCTCTCCTTCTCCTGGTGCAACAGCTCCTCACCCCCTCCATTGTGCCTCTTCCTTCTTCACTATGTTCCTCTACGACTAAAGGTATTCCCTCGGAATCACATTCACTATCTTTATCCTCTTCTGGGACCAATGACACTGAAGTCTCTCAGCCTACCCTAATTTGTGCCCCTCCACCGCCCATACCTACAACACCCTCTATAGCCTCTGGACATCCAATGACAACATGCTCCAAAAGTGGTGTCTTTAAACCATGACAAATCTTTGACCTACATACCATCTAAACATCCTCGTCAGAGACCACTGAACCTACCACAATTACTCAAGCATAAAAATCTCCATATATTAGCATAAAGCCATGTGTGAAGAATATGATGCACTCTTCCATAATTTTACAGAGACCCTTGTACCCTCTTATCCCACACAAAACATCATTGGGTGTAAGTGGGTCTTTCGAATTAAGCGGAACCCAAATGGATCCTTAGCCAGATATACAGCGTGTATAGTGGCAAAAGGGTTTCATCAACGACCTGATGTTGACTTCACAAAGACATTCAGCCCTGTTGATAAACCCACAACAATCCGACTTATTCTAAGTTTGACCATCTCAAAAGGCTAGCATTTACGTCAACTCGACGTTAATAATGTCTTTCTACAGGGGACCCTAACTGACGATGTCTTCATGCAGCAGCTTCTTGGCTTCAACCACTCTCAATATCTAAAGCATGCTTATAAACTACAAAAAGCTATTTATGGATTTCGTCGGGCTCCAAGAGCTTGGTACACCAAACTTGACTCGTTTTTGGCATCAATTGGCTTCATCAACTCTAAGTCTGATACCTCCTTATTTTTTCATTACCAAAGTGGCAATATATTATATCTTCTGGTATATGTGGATGATATTATTGTCACAGCCAACAATCCTATGGAAATCAAGGTATTCCTCAAGCATTTAGCAGATTGATTCTCCTTTAAAGATCTAGGAACCTTGAGCTATTTTTTGGGAGTGGAAGCAATATACACATCTTTCGGGCTCTTCCTATCATAACGAAAGTATATTCAAGATCTATTATCTAAAACGAATATGCAAGATGCAAAGGCAGTTACAACACCTTTGTCTACTAGCAAGTCACTCAAACTATGTGATGGAAGTCCTGCTATAGACTCAACTCAATATCGTCAAGTCCTTGGCTCCTTACAGTACTTATCTCTTACCCGTCCAAATATCTCATTTGCGGTCAATAAATTATCCCAATTCATGCATCGATCATCTACTATGTATTGGTCTGCAATCAAACGAATATTACGATATCTTCATGGGACTGTCAATCATTGCCTCTTTTTTCGCAAACACTCTCCCCTTCATCTCCATGCCTTTGTTTTTGCTGATTGGGCAAGGAATTTTGATGACAGAACATCCACATCGGGGTATAGTCTCTTCTTTTGACTTAATCCAATCAGTTGGAGTTCCAAGAAGCAAAAGACAGTTGTACGTTCTACAAATGAAGTTGAATACCGTGCCATTGTCACCACTGTTACAGAACTCAATTGGGTCATGAATCTCCTCAAGGAACTTGGTATCAACATCCACTCTACTCCTATAATATATTATGACAATGTCGGAGCCACTTATCTATGCGCCAATCCGGTATTCCACTCACGCATGAAACACATCGCCATCGACTTTCAGTTTATGCGAGAACAAGTTGTCAGACATCAACTACATGTTTCTCACGACTCTCTCACGAAGCCTCTCACCCGCAAATCGCTTTTATCATATCGATCTAAGATCGATGTCCTTGACAGAAACACCGTCGCGGGAGTATGATAATAGTTATGATCTCCTGTGATAATTACCTTAACAACAGTCAAGATCTCCCTAACTGCATGATGAGATATCATAAATCTGTTAAGAAAAATACTCCTCCGTTGAGAAACATTCTCATGTATAAATATGAAGTATTATGTATTGCTTCAATCTATATAGAATCAAACCGTCACGACTAGTGGTTGACGTTATCAAGGTAAAAACAGAACGTTTCAGTCATCCGTGGATGTGTGGTTTGCTTCCTCTGCAAAGATTTCAGCTCTCTTTCTTTTCTCCTTCCTGAAATTTACAATCATAAGGGCAAAGTTCTGCCACCTCTCTCTCTCTCTCTCTCCCTTCTCTCCCCCCTTTGTTATGATGACGAGGATTACATATCATTGGATTAGTTGATTAGGTATAAAAGATTATATGCCAAAGGCAACGTAAACCCTACCATCTTCCTGCAGGCTTCATCCTGGGCCCAGGATTTGGTGGTCAATCAATGTTACCCTTGTGGACCTACTCCGATGTTATGGTAGTTCACCGATGTGTCACGTTGTAGGCGCAAAAGAACCTTGGTTCTGCTCACCACCTTTGAGAACAAGCAGATGCAATTGGGACGACTCGGGATCATATTAATTTCTTGAAGCCCATTTGACACCCGACTGCTGTGCAGTAAGCGAACCGGCGAGTCTGCATATGACGAGATAAAAAAAAGAAGAAGACGATATTTGGATGGCTTATATAACCCAATTATTATTTTACAGTAGAATGCCATACAGTAAGCGCACCGGCGATTTGCTTGATTCTGCTTACCTCCGGCGGGAATAAGGAACCGGAAATTGGACGATTCCCCTGCCGTTCCTAGTTTTTTTAGGCCACTTTGACTGATAAGTATAGATTATTTTAAAAATAATATTAGAATTTTTACATTTACGAAAGTTAAATATTTAATCTCAATTCTTCTCACGTCATTAATTTCGTCTAAAAATAAATAAATATTATCATGTGTAAAATAATATGAATCGATAAGATAAAAAAGTAATTTCACTGTATTAATTTCATATAAACTTCTCAGTAGCAACGTGTAGGCTTCCACGTACTTTTCTCCTCGCGTTGGTTCGACGTTGCCATCGCAACTGTCGATGGAGGCAGCGACGGTGACGTGAGCTGATGATCACATTGCTCTAGCTCCTACAGTCGGTCCTGCATCGTAAAAAGGAATATCTCCTACCACCTCGCACCTCGCAAACCCGAACGTCGAAAATCAGACAAAGTTAAGGAGGAGGGGTCCGAAGAAGAAGCAGAGGGAAGAAGCGTTCTTTGCTTTACGAATCGAAGAAGGAACAGTGTGTTTTATAACTGCATCTACTGTTGCTTGTGCTATTGCTGCAACTTCTCCGATCATCACTTCATAATAGCATTGATTCTAGCATCCAAACGCATCGAGCTTGAGGATTGCACACCGGAGTGGCCGGGGAACCCTGACGCAATGCCCCAAGCCCTCTCCACAAAACAAAACATGCCCTAATAGAGACGAAAAAAGAAAAGAGAAATCTATAAAGAGCGAGTTATATCAACGAAGAATTTAGCTTTGTTTGTGCGAAAAGCCTCCGTACGAGCGAGAAATTTATATGAAATTAATATACAGTGAAATTATTATTTTTTATCTTTTTCATTCATGCCTTTTTCATGTGACAAGATAACCCTCGGCAACCACACGTTCATTTATAGTTTTGAACCCCCAAGGTGCTGACTTTTCTGCATTGTGATGCTCAAAGTCTTTGTCAGACATGGTTGGTTGGCATCAAGGATGAAGATAATAAATAATGAGGCAGGGCAGGGCATCGCCTAAATAATGGAGTTTGGTTGGTCCTCTTAATTGACTGTGGTCTCAGTATGACCGACAGAACGGAAAGAAGGAACGGGGAATCCAATCACATGCACAAAACATGACAAGTCGAGTTAGAGCTTATCACCTGCTAATCTTCTCTCAGAAGATTAATCACCTTCTGGATGCAAAAACACAATCTTTCTTCAGATAAATAGATTCAAAAACTACTGCTAAGATAGTGTGAGAAGTTGATCATCAATGGCATGAAATGAGTTTTGCATTGGAAACAATATTATGTTCAAGAATTTCTCATTATTTACTCAAAAGATTCATCCTTAATGGGTAAAGTCCTCATTCACAGTGTGCAAATTCTATGTTCAAACAACTTCTACTATAGTTGGATAAAAATATGGAATTCAATTTTTTTCCATACTTGAGAGAAACTATCTATTGTAATTGACAACATATGGCACAATATGACAATCAAACAAAGATCAAACAAAAGTAGAGCTGTCTTTCCAGTTTGCAACAATATCTAAGATTAAAAAGTTAATTCTATTGAACAGCCATGATTTGTTTCGGGTACTATGACAGGGGAACAACACTCCTGCTACTAAGATTTCAAACATACATATTTCCCCCATGATTCCTATATGGAAGCATGAGCTACAGTTTCAGAATAACTCTGAGATCTAAGTCTGTCGGTGACAACATCGAAAGATCTTCTTAGAAAAGGAACGCAAGTTCCTAAAAAAAAAGTAGTCCAAACTTGTGAGTGATCGATTGGCTTCAAGCAGGATAGCATCTGTGTTTGACTTCATTTTGTGAGGCTGGCAATTGAGGACCGAGGAGCCAATCCAAGCCATGCTCTGCTGCCTTCTTGCTCGACAGGTACTCCCATTCCGGTGGAGGCAGTGACTTGATACGGTGCTCTTGCATTGATCCTGCAAAATTCACATAGAGGCTAACCGATTAAATCAGCTGAAACAGTCAACATTTCCTCTTCACTGGCGAATCATGATGCAAGGATTGCCTACCGATCCTTTCTCTTCTCGAGGAATCGCTGGAGCGAAGCCTTTCTAGCAATAGGAAGATCTGCAGTTCGACAGAACAACAACAAGATCAAGGACCTGCAGATTTCTGAAGCTAAAACTCTCGATTTAGCATCAAAGATGGAATCAATACCAGAAAGGCCAGATTGTGCTGATCTGGGCAGACGGACATGGGAAGCCAATGAAGCGTTTGCAGATTTGGGCAAGGTCGGATTTTGATCCGAAAGGGCTGTCGAACTTGACATAGCCGAGCTTGAGGAAGCGGGCACATAGCCAAAGTTCGGTGCGGTTGAGTTGCCCTTGCTCGCAAGCTGCATCAGATCATTGGCCTTCTCGGCCGGGAAATTGTCGAACACCGACACCTTTCCTCCATAGAAGATTGTGAGTGGGGCGCTTTCCGCATCCCTGCAGTACGAGCATTTGTCACCTTCAGGCTTCTCATAGCAGATGAATGCCAAAATATGCGAACATCACCTCAAATGGCCGATGACAAACCACATTATGATGACATCTACGTGTTCTACAATCTAAAGCTTCTAATTGCGTGCGTGTGCGTAAGGGTTAGAGGATAGATTTGATCGATTGAGGGCAGCTGATCATGCAAAAGAAGAGCTTTTTCTGATAGAGAAGAGTTTGGGCGAAGAGTTGAGACCTAACATCCTCCGACGCAGCGGGGCCGAAACCAACACGCTGGGGAAACAGCTCCAGGGCGTTCCCCTGGGGAACTTCGTCCCCTTCCGTTCTCCTCTCGCCGCCAGCTCCGCTCGAGATGTCGCTCTCCGGCAACCAACTCACGGTAGTCGGCGGTCGAAACAACCCTGATTTTCCTACGGAATGAATCAAAATTAGGTCAATCAAAACGATAAATCGCGTCGGATCTGGAACGCCAAGAGCAAGAAAGGCCACATCTTTGACGCGACCCGATCGATATTTACAAGGAAAACGAGCTGAAAACCAAAAGGCATCAATCAGAGACAGCCTCAAATCCGCATCACCGAAATCGAACCGAGGTCTCACCTTTGGCGGCAATCGGGGCGATCGCGATCCCGATCCCGAGGTCGGCGACGCTCCCCTTCTTCTCCTTGATGTACAGGCTCAGTAGACTGCAGGTCAGCGCGAAGTTGGTCCTCTCCTGCTTCTCCGCCATGTCTCACCGATCACTCTTCCTCTCCCCCGAAACAAGCGCGGATCTGCTCACCTCTCTCGCTCGATCGACCCAACCCAACTCGGTCACCGTCTCCCCTTTCCCCACTCGCCTTCCGCATTTATAACAGCGGCGGCTTTCACAACACGAGGAAATAATGAACGATAAAGGAGAATCATTGTTTATTAACAGAGATATTATATTTAGTATTTTACACATATAGCCCTCTCAAGATAGATTTTAAATACATAACCTTTAAATATTTAAAATTTTCGTATGTGCCACTCTGTAAATTATGATATATAATTTATAATAAATTATATATCATATTTAAATTTTAAATCTTAAATTTATAAATTATTATAAAGGAGAAAGGAAAATATTTAAAATATTATTTATTATACTCATTACATTTTTTTTAATTAAAAGCATAATAATAAGATATTTATGTTAAGATTAAAAATATAGGGGTGTCTATAAAATATCTAACCGTGGAGGGGTATATGTGTAATTTCGTTGTTAGGCGGATGGCCGGTCGAGAGAGGGAAATAAATGATAAACGTGGGAATCTGCTTCCTCTCCCGATGGAGTCACGTGTAGAAGATGGAGCTAATATTTTAGTATGCGGAGCGGAGCTGTCACGTCCGTCGCCACAAGTGGAAACATGAGATCCACGTTGGTGTTCTAATATTTATCTTACCCGACACGTGCTAAAATTTACATTGATTAAGAATCAATTCTGTATTAAAGGTGTTTTACAAGAGTTCAGTTAATTACTTTAAATAAAATATTAACTGGTACTTTAAAATTTTATTTTAATCACAAAACGTTTTCATTCATAAGAAGACATGAGCTTACGATATTTTCGATGATTAGTAGAATGAATTAGCTTTTTTTAAATAATAGGAAGAGAATAAAAAATAACGTTCCACGAAACAGACAAAGCGACAGAACTATGATGTGGATGTGGTTGGATGGGTGATACCTAAAGATGGGCATGCAATGCCAGAGCATATGACAAGGCTGCTTGCCTACTAAATGTGACAAAGACACCACACCACATAGGAAGCTTCGCAGCCACGCCATTTCCTGCCGATCAAACTTGGAATCACAGCTTGGGATACATTAAAATTAAATAATGATATATTAAATTTATTATATATATATATATATATAATTAATATTATTAAAAATATATATTTAATTCATAAAAACATCTTTATCAGTTCCAAAAATTATCATATCTATATAAAAGATGAGAGAAGATTCATAATATCTCAATAATTAATTAAAAAAATTTTTATTCTTAGGAGATTTTATCTTTTTTTATAAATGAGAATAGAGAGTTTAGAATAAATAATTTAGAAAGTCATTCCACGTCGTCTTTTAAGAATTTCTACTATAATTGAAATTCTTTTATTGATCGATAAGGATAATTAGAATCTAATTATATCTATAATATATTTTACATAATTAGATAAAATCATATAATCTAATATTCTCTCATTTGATCATTAATTGATAACATAGAAAAAAATTAAAATTAAAATAAATAAAATAAAAGTTATTTGAAAATAATTTTACTTAATTAGATTTTGAACTTTGAAAGAATATTTTACATGTGCATATAAATTTTATAAAATAAGCTAACAAATTTAATAAACATAATATCATACTAAATCTAATTATCAATGTAAGTCATAGTGATTGTTTATCATTAATGTCAACTTCCTTCTATTATTACAATACTGCTATTTCTATTGGAGTCCAAAATCACATTAGGTTATAGTTCATGATCATTTGATGTAATTGCTCATATGATGTGTGATTACTTATATACCTACTAGATATGTATATATATTTACATGCGATATAGATATTATATGGAAATCCAAGGGACATCACATGCGTGATGGAAGAACAGAAAATAAAATCCCAAATTTTTACAAAAATGTTTCATCATTGTGCGAAGATTGTTGCGCAAAAGTCTATAAAATTGAAAACCACGTATAAGATAGTTGTGTTACCTAGGGAGATCATGTATCCCTGAAATCTCATATCTATGGTAGATGATGAAGGAGGTCAATTGTCCTCCTCTATAGCGGTGATTTACACAGCAAAGGCTACGTAGACGCTTCTCGAATCACTGCCCAAATATCCACATCTTCTGTCTAAAGGAGAGAAGGAGAGAGGAGAATATGATATGGTAACCAAGAAGCATAGCATATGACCCTTTGATTCTCTCATATTTATAGAGGTCCCTTATCAACTTAATCCTAATGGATCCTATCTTATTGGGTATTGGATCTCAATCTAATTACCCAAGCCTCTTAGATTAGTGGATCCCTATCTAATAATCTCTTATTAGCACTTATTGGATCTCATATATAGGATCCAATAATTTAGGGGTTTAATGGATATCCAAAAAGATAGGGGCTCTAGCAGATATCTCATCTCCGAACCTCTACTCATCGCAACACCTACCATATGTGTATGACCCTCTAGGCCCAATATCGAGCTGGCCGTGAGTCATACATGTCAGAACTTATTTTGGCTCGGTGAATTATTATCTCTATAATAATTCACTCGACTCATCGATTGCGGACGTACTAAGCTACTATGTCACAGTCCACAAACGATATAAGGGAATCCAATCCTTTGGATCTATCTGTCCTCAGTTACATGTACCTATAATCCCTCATCCATCTAATATCCTAGAGATTGTAAACTGGGCATAGTGTTGTCAAACCCATGTGGTTTCTCCTCAAGTCTCGCTCTAATCGAATTCTCCCATAGAACTCTTTCTCTCTCAATCCGAATGACCTTGGCTAAGGATTTGTTTGAACAAGAACATATGTGATATTCTTCTCATAATAGCAAAAGTGGATGATCTTTTATCGATACTCAATAGCCATCGTAAGATTAGTTGTCACTCCCGATGATCGACTAGCATTTCGTGAGAGGAATATCACATATGTTCCCACATGAGCGATAGAATCATTGAGGTGATAGAATTATTGTTTGACAATGAGGTATCATCAACCATCTAGCATTTCATGAGTAAATCAATCAGTGAACTTATTCTCCAATGAGCACTTGCACTGTAGACCTAGTGTTCCCACACGAGCAGCTACGAGACCAACTGTCTCCATCATATGAACGGGTAAATAACATACCAGTCTATTCGATTATCTCGATGTCCCTCTCGAGTAACCTATGACCAAGATTATTTAGGGTCTGTTTTTAAAGGTGAATCAGTCTCATTATCGTGATCTCATCACGATCTGATTCTCATTGTATAGATTCATGAACATCACAATATATTTATACATCAAGCAATATAAAGTGAGAAAATATCATAATAATAATAAGCAAAAAGAGTATATGTCATGTCACATATGTCATCACTCACATAATTGGCTTGTAGGGCACCTATAACTAGCAGATATATATTAAATATGTATATATGTGACACGGAGACTGAATCAAAATCCCCTCTCTCGATAATATTAAGTTGGTAAACATGAGGCAATTAGATTGACCCACATGACCCTCCATTATTATAGGAAGAAATCAATTCCTAACATAGGATGAGCTGATCAAGTCCCTCGAGGCTCACTTATATCGTGATTCGATATCTTGCTTATGACATAGCCAATAACCTAAGGACGTGGTATGCTTGGTCAAGTCCCTCGAGAGCATATCATCGAATCCGACTCATCTTGTAATGATAGTGATGACTTAGTCGAACATCATAGTTGGTTGAGTCCTTTGAGACCATGGTGGTTCGAAGGCCGAACAGGATGAGAATCATAAATAGTTATAATCGGCAAGAGTTACCTACCTTTTGGGCTTAGTGTGTTTGGTCGAGCCCCTCGATGTTACACTAAGATGTCGATTAGATCCCGATCCCCACTAGAAGTCTACCGAAGACTTTAGTTTCACGTGTTGAGGGTATCACGTGATTCGCTAGAAAAATAGTGGAGGCACGTCAAGTAGAAATTCATATATTGATTATTTATTTTTTTATAAAATCTGTATATTTTTTATTTATGCTACATATTATGTTTATCAGAAACATATCACTTTTAAATCCCTTACGTGGCATACTTGATATCAATCACCTCACTAGTCCAAATTACATAGATTGGCTTCACAACATGAGAATCGTTCTCACAACGAAGAAGATCGTGTATGTCCTTAATACAATGATGCCTACGCCCGAGGAAGGGACAAGCGAGGATGAGATCGCTTGCTACATGAAGTATATAGATGACTCCACTCTTGCTTAGTGTTACATATTGGGCTCTATGACTCTCGAGTTATAAAGACAACATGAAAAGATGGATGTCAGATCCATTCACCTACATAACTACAAATAGTTTAAGGAATAGGGAAGAACTCAACAATATAAGATATCCAAGAGTCTCTTCCGTGCTAGGATGACTGAGTGGACATCGGTTTAAAACCATGTCCTCAAGATGATTGAGTGGATAGAGAAACTCACAAGCCTAGGAATGGTCTAGAGAATAACTTGTGTGGATCTTGTGCTTCAGTCCTTACAAATTCCTTTTCTCGGTTCATTATAAATTTTAATATGAACAAGCTTGAGGTGACTCTCCCTAAACTCCTCGATATGTTGAGGGAGGCTAAGAGCACTATCAAGAAAAAGAAGCTAGTTCTTGCTAGTCATAAGTGCCCAGCAAGCCAATCACGTGAGTGATGGCACGTGTGACTTGATACAGAATCTTTTTGCTTATTATATTTTGGCGTATATCACTTTATAACTATTGCATAAATGCATATATATTGTGATGTCCTTGGATTTGTGCAATGGGAATCGGATCGTGATGAGATCACGATAATGAGATCGATTCACCTTTAAACACATATCCTAAATAATCCCGGTCATAGGTTACTCGAGAGGGACATCGTGATAACCGGATAGACTGGTGTGCTGTATACCCGTCCATATGATGGATGCAGCTGGTCTCATAGCTGCTCGTGTAGGGACACTAGGGATACAGTACAGGTGCTCATTGGAGAATGAGTTCACTGATTGATCCGCTTACGGAATGCTGGATGGTTGATGATGCCTTATTGTCAGACAACAATTCCGTAGTCCTAGTGGTGTATCTGGTTCTTAGACTTGAGACACCAAGGATGTCCTGTATGAGTGCTCCACTCTTTGATACCAGACTTATAGGTTTGGCTGTTCCCAGATCTAGTACAGCTGGTCATTGGGAGTGGTAGTCGACCTTACGAGGGCTATTGAGTGTCGATAGAGGATCATCCACTCTCGGTATCATGAGAGGAATATCCCATGTGTTCTTGCTCAGACAAATCCCTGGCCAGGGTCATTCGGGTTGAGAGAGAAAGAGTTCTCCGGGAGAATCCGATTAGAGCGAGACTCGAGTAGAAACCGTATGGGTCTGACAGCACCATGCTCGATATACGGTCTCTGGGATATTAGATGGATGAGGGATTATAGGTACATGGTAACTGAGGACAGACAGGTCCAATGGATTGGATTCCCCTGTATCGTCTGGGGACTACGGCGTAGTGGCCTAGTACTTCCGTAGTCGATGAGTCGAGTGAATTATTACAGAGATAATAATTCACTTAGTTAGAAGGAGTTCTGACAGGTATGACTCACGGCCAGCTCGATATTGGGCCTAGAGGGTCACACACATATGGTAGGCATTGCGATGAGTAGAGGTTCGGATATGAGATATCCGACGGAGCCCTTGTCTTATTGGATGCAGATCCAATACCCACTAGGGAAAGGACCCATTAGGGTTTTGACACGGGATCTCTATAAATAGGAGGGATTCACAGCCTCATAGGCTAGAGTCTTTGCTTGCCCTTCCTATTCTCCTCTCCCTCTCCACCTCAGAGTAGGCCTGGAGTTTTGAGGAGCGTCGTCGCAACCCTGCTGTGTGGATCACCGCTAGAGAGGAGGACGCTTGACCTCCTTCACCCTCTCCTAAGGATCTGCAAGGAAACAGGGATATACGATCTCCCTAGGTAACACAATCTCTATACGCAGTTTTTGTGTTTTTTGCGGATTTTGCGCACCAATCTTCGCACGACGATGAACATCCTTTTGGGAATCGGGGATTTTTGTTTTCTTGTTCTTCCGCTGCGCATATGATGTCGCCCCCCCCCTTATGATTTCCCAACAGTGGTATCAGAGCCAGGTTGTTCGTGCGAATGATTGGTTTTTGAACTGCGTGTGTTGTGTTTAGGAAGAATATTGACGTCAAAATCGTTGACGCAAAAGCAAGGAAGGGCAGCAACAGTTGCTGCCCTCGATCTGCATGCCTGCAGCCAGCCGCAGCCGCAGCCAGGCAGCACAGCGCCGGCGCATGCGTAAGCGCTGTGCCTGCAGCAGCCGGCCGGCGGTCTGCTTGCAGCAGGCTTGCGGCCGACGGGGCTGGGAGCCCGCTCGGTAGAAGCGCCTGCGGCCACTGAGCCCGCGGGCAGAGGCGCCGCGGGGCAGCAGCGCGGGCTGAGGCACCGCAGGGCAGCGGCGCCTGTGGCCGCTGCTCCCATGGGCAAAAACCCCGCAGGGGCGGCCGCCAGCGAGACAGCACCACCTGCGGGCGCTGACTCGCGGGCAGAACCGCCCGCGAAGGCGACGGCGCCCGCGGGGGCGCCCACCTGCAGCGGCAGCGACCCCAGCGGGCGTGCCACCTGCAGGCGAGGGCAGTGCCCTCGCCCTCGCCGCACAGGCCGCCGCCAGCAGGGTGGCGGCGGCGGCGGCGCAGCAGCGAAAAGGGGAAAGGGTATTAGGGTTTTCTGCGCAAAAGACAGTTTTGTCCCTCGAAATTTGAGAAATTCCAGTTTCTGTCTTTTGTCCAAATTACGAAAATACCCTTAGGAATTGAGAAATTCCCTATATATCCCTGATTTCAGAAAATATTAATTAATTAAAAGGTTTAGTTGATTATTATTTTTATTATTATCTAGTAGTCCTACATGATGATGATTATTTATACATGTGATGTATGATGAGTGGACGGATGATCATGGACCGTGTGATGTGTGTACTTGTGATTATTATTATTGAGGTCTGCGAACCTCCATTATATTTCTCGTTTATTGTCGGGCCTGCGTGCCTATGATTAAGTTGTAATCACATGAGGAGGCTCAGCGGGAGCGTGGAAGCCATAGCGGGACCCACGAGACGGACGATCGTGATGCATGAAGATGCATCAAGATGTCGACGGAACCAACGAGGACGAGATGGACGATCACAAGGCATGGAGATGCACCGTTGCACACATAGATCTTGATGTGAGTGATTAGGCCTACTGGCTCGGGCCTAATCATATTAGGTTGTGGTCCATGATCATCTGGTGTGATTGCTTATACACATAGTAGATATGTATATATATTTGCATGTGATGTAGATATATATTAAATATGTATATGTGTGACATGTCATATTAGGAGACCAAATCATAGAAACATCTCTCGATAATATTAAGTCGGTAAACGTGAGGCAATTAGATTGACCCACGTGGCCTTCCATCGTTATGAGTAGGAACCGAATCCCGGTGTAGGTTGAGTTGGTCGAGTCCCTCGAGACTCACCTATATCGCGATTCGCTATCTTGCTTACGACATAGAGATGTCACCGGTGACCTGAGGGCATGATATGCTTGGTCGAGTCCCTCGAGGGTATATCATCAAATCAGACTCATCTTGTAACGAAGGTGTTGACTTAACCGAGCATCATGGTTGGTCGAGTCCCTCGAGGCCATGGTGATTCGGAGGCCGAACAGGACGGGAATCACAAGGAGTTGTGATCGGCAAGAGTTGTCTACCTTTTAGGCTTAGTGTGATTGGTCGAGTCCCTCGAGGTTACACTAAGACGCTGATTGGATCCTGATCCCCACTAGAAGTCTGCCGGAGACTTCCGTTTCACGTGCTGAGGGTGTCGCGTGACTCGTTAGTAAAATAGTGGGAGCATATTAAGATAGAAGTCCATATCTTGATAGTTTATTTCTTGCAAAATCTGCATGTTATTCATTTTTGCTACATCTTTATTTTCAGAAAATGTCGCTTTCAAATCCCTTACGTGGCATACTTGATGTCAACCGCCTCACTGGTCCAAATTATACGGATTGGCTCCGTAACTTGAGAATTGTTCTCACAGCGGAGAAAATCGTGTACGTCCTTGATACAGTGATACCTACGCCCGAAGAAGGGGCAAGCGAGGATGAGATCGCTCGCTACGTGAAGTACATTGATGACTCCACTCTTGCTCAGTGCTATATGTTGGGCTCTATGACTCCAGAGTTACAGAGACAACATGAAAAGATGGATGCCAGATCCATTCTCCTACATGTCCGTAAATTGTTTGAGGAACAGGGAAGGACTCAACGATATGAGATATCCAAGAGCCTTTTCCGCGCTAGGATGACTGAGGGGACACCGGTTCAGAACCATGTCCTAAAGATGATTGAGTGGATAGAGAAACTCACAGGTCTAGGAATGGTCCTAGAGGATAACTTGTGTGTGGACATTGTGCTTCAGTCCCTACCAGATTCCTTTTCACAGTTCATAATGAACTTTAATATGAACAAGCTTGAGGTGACTCTCCCAGAGCTCCTCAATATGTTGAGGGAGGCAGAGAGTACTATTAAGAAAGAGAAGCCAGTTCTCTACACTGGTGAGACCAGAAAGAAAAGGAAAGCAGAAAGGTCCCTTAAGAAGGGAAAGGGCAAGGGCAAACAAGGTAAAGCAAAGGTTGCTAAGAAAGACCCAACAAAGGACAAAGGCCAGTGCTTCCACTGTGGTAAAGATGGGCACTGGAAGAGAAACTGCAAAGAGTACCTTGCAGAAAGGGCGAAACAAAAGCTTGATGAAGCTTCAGGTACATTCATGATCAGTCTCCATTTGTCAGACTCTTATGATAACACATGGGTATTAGATACCGGTAGTGCTTATCATATATGTAATTCGTTGCAGGTTCTGGCAAGGCCTAGGAGACTAGAGAGAGGCGAGATGGACCTCAAGATGGGTAATGGAGCAAAAGTTGCTGTATTAGCTGTTGGCGAGGTCGCCCTACATCTGCCTAGTGGAGCTTTTATTGCATTAGATGCATGTTATTTTGTTCCTTCTATTATCAAAAACATTATCTCCATTTCATGTTTAACAATTAGTGGATATAAATTTGTTTTTGAGAACAATGGTTGTTCGATATTATTAGATGATAAGATCATCACGAAAGGAACATTGCATAATGGTTTATTTATGTTAGACACCACTCCACATATCATGAATATAAATGTGTCCAAAAGGAAACGAGATGAGTTGAACAGTGCATACCTGTGGCATTGTAGGCTAGGTCACATCCATGAAAGAAGGATTCAAAAGTTGCTAAATGATGGATATCTAGATCCATTCGACTATGTGTCATATGCAACTTGTGAGCCTTGCATTCGTGGAAAACTGACCAACTCTCCATTTAGTGGAACTGGAGAGAGAGCCACTGAGTTGTTGGAACTCATACATAGTGATGTATGTGGACCCATGTCAACTCATGCCATTGAAGGTTACTTCTACTTCATTACATTTACTGATGATTTCTCAAGGTATGGATATGTGTACTTAATGAAGTACAAGTCCGAGGCCTTTGAGAAATTCAGAGAGTATAAGAATGAGGTGGAGAACCAGACTGGAAAGAGTATCAAAACTCTTCGATCAGATCGAGGAGGTGAGTACTTAAGTACAGAGTTTACTCACTTCCTCAAGGACCATGGGATATTATCCCAATGGACACCTCCTTATACACCTCAGCTCAATGGTGTCTCTGAAAGGAGAAATCGTACATTATTAGATATGGTACGGTCCATGATGAGTTTCGCTGACCTACCCATCTCATTCTGGGGATATGCCCTAGAAACCGCAGCTTACCTTCTGAACAGAGTTCCAACTAAGTTGGTGGTGTCTACACCATATGAGATATGGAAAGGGAAGAAGCCTGATCTTAAAGTAGTTAAGATTTGGGGCTGCTCTGCCCATGTTAAAAGACACAACCCCGATAAGTTAGAATCAAGGACAGGGCGATGTAAATTTGTGGGATACCCCAAGGAAACTTGTGGGTATTACTTCTATCATCTCGAGGACCAAAAGGTCTTTGTAGCTAAGAGAGCAGTGTTCCTTGAGAAGGAACACATTCTTGACGGAGACAGTGGGAGAATGATAGAATTGAGCGAGGTTGGAGAACCAAGCTCAAGCACCACTCTACAGCCCGAGTCTGTTCAGGTATCTAATACACAAGTTTCAACTTTACGCAGGTCTGATAGAGTATCCCATCCTCCTGAGAGATATGTGGGACATATTAGAGCAGAGGATGTAGAGGATATTGATCCTTAGACCTACGAGGAGGCTATTATGAGTATAGACTCCGGGAAGTGGAAAGAAGCCATGAATTCTGAGATGGATTCTATGTACTCCAATAAGGTTTGGAACCTAGTTGATGCACCCGAAGGTATTGTACCCATCGGTTGCAAGTGGATCTTTAAGAAAAATATCGGAGTAGATGGAAAGGTAGAGACCTATAAAGCAAGGCTAGTGGCTAAGGGGTATCGTCAAAGGCAAGGTGTTGACTACGACGAAACTTTCTCACCCGTAGCAATGCTAAAATCCATCAGAATTCTATTGGCTATTGCAGCACACTATGATTATGAGATCTGGCAGATGGATGTGAAAACCGCATTCCTCAACGGGAACCTGGAGGAGGAGGTGTATATGATGCAACCTGAGGGATTCGTGTCCAAGAACTGCCCAGATAAGGTGTGTAGGTTGCTTAGATCCATTTATGGACTAAAGCAAGCTTCCCGAAGTTGGAACATAAGATTTGATGAGGCAATCAGATCTTATGACTTCGTTAAGAACGAAGATGAGCCTTGTGTATACAGAAAGGTAAGTGGGAGCGCTATTAGCTTTTTGGTGTTATATGTGGATGACATCCTCATCATTGGGAATGACATAGGAATGCTATCCACAATAAAGGCTTGGTTATCTTGACACTTCTCCATGAAGGACTTAGGAGAAGCATCTTATATCTTGGGGATTAGAATCTATAGAGATAGATCCAAAAGGATGCTTGGCTTGTCCCAGTCCAGGTACATAGAAACTATTGTCAAAAGGTTTGGCATGGAAAATTCCAAAAGAGGTCTCATACCGATGAGACATGGGATATCGCTTTCTACGAGTATGTCCCCAAAGACTCCAGAAGAAAGGGCGAACATGGATATGATACCTTATGCCTCAGCAATAGGGTCTATCATGTATGCCATGCTATGTACTAGGCCTGATATAGCGCACGCTCTGAGTGTCACGAGCAGGTATCAGGCGGATCCAGGCTTGGAGCACTAGAAAGCAGTAAAGTGTATCCTTAAGTACTTGAGAAGGACTAAGGATCTTTTACTAGTATATGGAGGTAATAGCCTTAAGGTTGAAGGCTACACTGACTCAAGTTTTCAGTCTGATGTCGATGATAGCAAGTCGAATTCAGGGTATGTGTACACCTTGAATGGAGGAGCAGTGTGCTGGAAGAGTTCCAAGCAAGATACCACTGCTGACTCGACCACAGAGGCGGAGTACATTGCTGCATCAGATGCAGTAAAGGAGGGAGTCTGGTTGAAGAAGTTCATCACAGATTTGGGAGTCGTGCCGGATAGTGAGGAGCCGATTTCCCTATATTGCGACAACAACGGGGCAATTGCTCAAGCGAAGGAACCTAGGTCTCATCAGAAATCTAAGCATGTTCTGAGGAGGTTCCACCTTATCAGAGAGATTGTGACCCGAGGAGATGTAGCAGTGGAAAGAGTTCCATCCGAAGATAACATTGCAGATCCACTAACAAAGCCATTGTCTCAGATTGTCTTTGAGCGTCACAGGGGTCTGATGGGGATCAGACACATAGGTGATTGGCTTTAGGTCAAGTGGGAGATTGCTAGTCATAAGTGCCCAGCAAGCCAATCACGTGAGTGATGGCACGTGTGACTTGATACAGAATCTTTTTGCTTAGTATATTTTGGCGTATATCACTTTATAACTATTGCATAAATGCATATATATTGTGATGTCCTTGGATTTGTGCAATGGGAATCGGATCGTGATGAGATCACGATAATGAGATCGATTCACCTTTAAACACATATCCTAAATAATCCCGGTCATAGGTTACTCGAGAGGGACATCGTGATAACCGGATAGACTGGTGTGCTGTATACCCGTCCATATGATGGATGCAGCTGGTCTCATAGCTGCTCGTGTAGGGACACTAGGGATACAGTACAGGTGCTCATTGGAGAATGAGTTCACTGATTGATCCGCTTACGGAATGCTGGATGGTTGATGATGCCTTATTGTCAGACAACAATTCCGTAGTCCTAGTGGTGTATCTGGTTCTTAGACTTGAGACACCAAGGATGTCCTGTATGAGTGCTCCACTCTTTGATACCAGACTTATAGGTTTGGCTGTTCCCAGATCTAGTACAGCTAGTCATTGGGAGTGGTAGTCGACCTTACGAGGGCTATTGAGTGTCGATAGAGGATCATCCACTCTCGGTATCATGAGAGGAATATCCCATGTGTTCTTGCTCAGACAAATCCCTGGCCAGGGTCATTCGGGTTGAGAGAGAAAGAGTTCTCCGGGAGAATCCGATTAGAGCGAGACTCGAGTAGAAACCGTATGGGTCTGACAGCACCATGCTCGATATACGGTCTCTGGGATATTAGATGGATGAGGGACTATAGGTACATGGTAACTGAGGACAGACAGGTCCAATGGATTGGATTCCCCTGTATCGTCTAGGGACTACGGCGTAGTGGCCTAGTACTTCCGTAGTCGATGAGTCGAGTGAATTATTACAGAGATAATAATTCACTTAGTTAGAAGGAGTTCTGACAGGTATGACTCACGGCCAGCTCGATATTGGGCCTAGAGGGTCACACACATATGGTAGGCATTGCGATGAGTAGAGGTTCGGATATGAGATATCCGACGGAGCCCTTGTCTTATTGGATGCAGATCCAATACCCACTAGGGAAAGGACCCATTAGGGTTTTGACACGGGATCTCTATAAATAGGAGGGATTTACAGCCTCATAGGCTAGAATCTTTGCTTGCCCTTCCTATTCTCCTCTCCCTCTCCACCTCAGAGTAGGCCTGGAGTTTTGAGGAGCGTCGTCGCAACCCTGCTGTGTGGATCACCGCTAGAGAGGAGGACGCTTGACCTCCTTCACCCTCTCCTAAGGATCTGCAAGGAAACAGGGATATACGATCTCCCTAGGTAACACAATCTCTATACGCAGTTTTTGTGTTTTTTGCGGATTTTGCGCACCAATCTTCGCACGACGATGAACATCTTTTTGGGAATCGGGGATTTTTGTTTTCTTGTTCTTCCGCTGCGCATATGATGTCGCCCCCCCCTTATGATTTCCCAACAGTTCTCAGTACTGGTGAGACCAGAAAGAAAAGGAAGATAGAGAAGTCCCTTAAGAAAGGCAAGGGCAAGGGCAAACGGGATAAAGCAATGGTTACTAAAAATGACCTAGCAAAAGAAAAAGACTAGTACTTCCACTATAGTAAAGATGGGCATTGGAAGAGGAATTACAAAGAATACCTTATAGAGAAGGCGAAACAGAAGTTTGGAGAAGCTTCAGATATATTCATGATTAGTCTCTATTTGTCAGATTCTTGTGATAATACATGAGTATTGGATACTAGTAGTACTTATCATATTTGTAATTCGTTGCAGATGTGATAAGCCTCTGAATTATTGGATCCTATAGATGATATCTAAAAAGAGCTAATGAGAGATTATTGAGCAGAGACCCACTAATTTAATAGGCTTGAATAGTTGGATGAAGATCTAGTATCCAATATAGCAGGATTCATTAGGGTTAAGTTGATATGAGCCCTCTATAAATAAGAGGAAACCAAAGGGCCATAGACTAAGTCTTTTTGGTTGTCATCTCGTATTCTTCTCTCTCATTTTTCTCCTAAGCTAATAGCCCCTATTTGGGGCGTGTAGAGATATGAGCAGCGATTCGAGGAGTGTGTTCATAACCCCTACCGTATGGAACACTACTAGAGAGAAGGACAATTGACCTCCTTCATCCTCTCTTATGGATCTACAGGATTTCAGGGATATATGATCTCGCTAGGTAAAACACATCTCTCATATACGCATGATTTTTTATTTTACGATATTTTTCGCATCAATCTTCACACGACGATGAAACCTTTTTGTGGAAATATAAGAATTTTATTTATGTTCTTCCGTTGCACATATGATGTCAGTGTTAGATTTCTCTACACTTAGTTCTCATATTAAAATAAATCTCTATTATTGATAATATAAGTTGAAACATCAGAATCAATCTACCAAGTCAGACTTATATATTTTCCTTTTGAACCAAAATCTTATATTTTTTTTCACAGTTTGTTACCATAAAAGTAATATTTTATTATGAAGATTTTTCTCTTATGAGTTTATATAGCATTTATAAACTCAAATTATTTATACTTTAACTTTTTGTTATTGTTATCTCACTCTTTAAATAGTACCCAAAATATTATAAGTTTTTTTTTACTTTAATCTTAATTCTTTCTAAGCATATATACTAGTTAGCTCATTTAAGTTTCAATTATCTTTAATTTTATTATAGTGAATTTTAAATAAATCAAACTAAAAAGAAATAAAATTAAAAATAAATTATATGAAAAAAAAACTATATTTATATCCAAAGTTTTTGAGATTACAGCTTTGTTAAACATAGTGAGAATATAATCTTGAATTCTCCAAATATTATCATATTGAAGTTTATATGTTCTTTAATTAAAGTATCAACTAATGGCTTATCAATAAATTAAAATTTATCTTTAAATATCCGAACACACTAGTTGTAAACTATAATAAAGTTTAAATATTATTAGTAATTATCATAAAATTAAATCTTTAAACTTTTTGAACATTTATCTTAATTATTTATTTCATAAAATTTTTAACAGTTTTGTTTGTGATCCTTCCAACTAGCCTTATAATTATCTAAATATCTGTGTGAATATTATTTTTCTTAATATTATTCAAGATTAATTCCTTGACATAATTTTATAAGTTATTGTATATATATATACATATATATATTTATATATTTATATATGTATATGTATATGCATATGTATATGTGTATATATATATATATATATATATATATATATATATATATATATATATACATATACATATATGTATATATATATATGTATATATATATATATTTATATACATATACATATACATATATATATATATATTTATTTATTTATATGTATATATATATATGTATATATACATATGTATATTTATATATATACATTTATATATATACATACATATATACACATTCATATATATATATATATATATATATATATATATATATATATATATATATATATTTTCCCCTCTATAGGATTGTTATTAGCGATGAATTAGGGATAGAAGAAAGATAAAAAAAATCTATAATCTCTAAATAACTAATTTTTTTTATCCTTAGGAGATCTATAATCTCTAAATCTCTTACATCAATATATTTTACCTAACTAGATAAAATCCAATCATATTTATAATATATTTTTCCTAATTAAATAAAATATAATCATATTTATAATGTATTTTACTTAATTAGATAAAATCAGATAATCTGACACCCACACCCTACTAATTTTATAACTTTATAACAGAGATATGCCTTGAGATAAAAAAATAATAATAAAGAGTCCCACTGAATTAACTTACAGGAGGTGGCCAAAAAAAGCCATTACTGTTTAGTTTCATATTACTGTAGCAACGTACTCTAGATATTTCCATCTTAACACTTCAGAAATATACAGAACAAAAATTGGACTGTGTTTTTTTTCTTTTTTTCTTTCCTTCCTTTTCTGTTTTTTTTTCTTCTTTTTTTCTTTCCTGAGGTATAGCATAAAAGCCATCAATTTATAGCGACGCAGAGTAGGCCAGGCTGAGGCAGGGTGAAGTGAACGCCTTCACCGAGCAGGTACTGTTCGACTGCGACAGTGAGCCTGGCGGGGATGCGGGAGCCCTTGGTGTGGTGTCCAGTGCCAACACATATCATAGCATGCAGTCGCTGCCCGGTAGCCGTAGCTGTGCTCCTCAGGTTGCTCAATTCACGATCTACAACTTGTATAGCTTCACGCACATGAAGACCATGCAGATCTATCAACCGATCTTGTACCCCGCTGATTTTGACTATTCCAGATTTGACAGCCATAAAGATCAAAAAGTTCAGGATGCCAACCTAGTGCTCAGGATTCAATAAAGTCAAATGATCAAAGAAGAAATTAGTTTGGCAGACAGTGTGAATGTACAAACTGGAATTAATTATCAAAGTAATCAAACAAACCAAGTAGTATTTCTCTACCCTAATGAATATACAGGCCAACCCTTGTATGATTCTGATTTACATTGGCTATAATCATATGGGCGTGTGTGTGTGTATCAGAAGGGAAGGTGAAGTGGTAACAGTAGTGAATGGAACTACTGATTAAGATACAGAACAAAGTTAAATAGCTAAAATTACTATAGAATCTTTACAACAACTCAACAAGAACATCTGCCGGCCCAGTAAAGGCAACATGCTCAGATAATTCTAGGGAAACACTTTAAAAATTCAAAAAGTCAGTACAGAACTTGAAGGGGAAAGTAGGAATGAATACACAAGATGAAACATGAACTTCAAAAATGATGAGTGTCCAACCTTTTCTGGAAAATTGTTTCTCTGGCTTTTTGACGAGCTGCTTTCATATGCATGTTGTACAACTGACCCTTGAAACTCAATTCCTTTTCTAGAGCCTTGTTTCCAATTAGATAGGCTTGTCTTGCCTGTCAATATTCATAAAAATAGCTCATTACTACAAACTACATAGCTCAAATTCCCAGTTAAGCACATGTAAGAAAGCATACATCAGTTCATAGTATTTCAAACGTTATAGCAACATTACATAAGCAAACCACCCAAAAATGCCAGTTGATCTTCCACATCTTCACTAACTCTGACAAATCATGTGACATGCCTCCACATTATGATAATCTTATTCCTGATATGGACATGTTTCAAGCATCTAGACTTATTTTTATACTGTTACTTGAATTTTGATGTGTATCTGATTATCTCTTCAATATATTATCATATCTCCAAAATGAACATGTTTGATCTTGCACTTTGTAAAACTGAGACATATCAAGGTGACCCTCATGTACAGAAGTTCATATTTATTTTTCTGGCACAACATTTAATTTCATCTGCTTTGTTTTAGCATATGTATTTCCTTGGACCTTGAGGTGTGTTAGCTAAGTCCAGTATGCTTTAGGTGTAAAGTTTTCTGGATTCAAGAGGTCAGTCACAAGATTGCATTCGATTGAAAATTGATATGCATTTCAAGCTAGAGATATAAGTGAAATACAATCCATTAGCCAAAATAGCAACAAAATAAACATACAACAGGCTAATTCCAATAACTTGTGTAACCCACATGTGACTGCAGAGGAAATTGGAGAATTTGACTACATGCGTACATATCTTAGATCTGTTGGTGAAGAAAACTACTATAAGGCTAGACAAACCTCTCTCAACGGGTTAATTGACAATCATATATCATGAAGTTATTTCCTCTGATCTTTCAGAAACACAACAAAATGTAATTTGCATCCAGGGGATATTAAGTGTGATTATTCTTTTAAAACATTAAAAAGAATCAGTCCACCTACCCTAATTTAGATACAAATTTTGAATGGACAACAAAAAAGAAACATCCAGGTAACTTTAAAATGTAACCCAGATTTTCTTGCTGTCCTCAGGACACTGATGATCTGCATTATCTGATTACTATAGATCGCTGTTTATATTACTTGTACTATTTTAACAGGTATCCAACATATAAGAACACTGAAATCTAAACCAGTCAGTTAAACATTCAGCCAACAACATAGAGTCAATCAATCTAAACAGACATATCTCTGTCACTTGTGAGTAAATACATTGTCCTCCTACACTAAATGCAATAGAAACGAGCACACCTACCTGTTCAAAGCATGCATTTCGAAGACGTGTAAAATCACGAGCTTCTTCCCCCGATTCTGTATAAATATTTGCTACCATAGACAAAAAATGGAGAAACAATTAGAAGAAAACCACCTAAATAAGTGGGGATTGATGAAACAATTTTGTTAAATCACAGAGAAGCTACTGTAAGAGTATTTTTACCCATTGCTTCCCCAGTCTCAAGCCAAACAGGAGATGCCCGAGCTGCACTTGAACCACTCCATTTGTCTCCATAACGAACTCTGCCACTACCATTATACGAGCTACCTGACAATCTGGAACTTCTACTTGAACCAGTGCTACCATCAAAGGTACCATTTCCATCATACTTCCAATGACCAGGATCCTGCAATGCTAGTTTTCTAACAGTTGGAGCAAAATCAATGTCACCTCTTAATATACCAGGAGATCTATATGTAATGAAGCCATGTTGGAGATCTTCTCCATCAGGCTTTGGCAAACCATTCTGAGTGTTTCCTACTGGAAGGGTAGGAAAGTCCAGTGGGCTAAAGTTTGGGGTAGCCGAGGACTTTGAGTCAAGGTTTGGGCCAAAACCACTGTCAACTTGAAGCTGCAATATGGAAATTTTACTGTCAGACCTCCTTGCAACCCATTAAATTACACCTGGTGATTAACATACAACTTTTGAACCATTGTGCTATCCTTTAACGCTATCAATAGAACTCTAGCATTTTGTGGCAAAACTTTACAAATGCTTCAGAAAAAACAGCACCAAAAGCTATAAACTAAAATTCACCTCCTTATCTAATTAATGATAAGAAAAACAAAAACTCATTACAAAGATGAAAGCTATTAGAAATGAGTCACCTGGAAATATTATTAGATAAACGTTCATGCATCATCAGTTTGTGATAAGCAGAGCATGTGTTACACCAGAAATAACAGATATATAAATGTGACAAAAGGCAACCAAAGAGTGAATGTACAAACTTCAAACATCACCTTTATAATACTAATTCTGTTTTGATATCTCAGATTTGTGCCAATAAGTGGCAGAGCAAAGTATGTCCTTGCAGTCAAGCTCTCTGTGCATTGCCATTCTATTTAAAACAACTAATCATGATGTCCAACAGTAAAAGAAAAAAAAATTTAAGCCTTTGTTTTTAGCCACAACAGCAACACAATTATCAAATCCTGAATCATCAGAGACTTTCTTTTTTTGCTCTTCATCCTAAAATGATCTCAAATATGCTCAAAATTCTAATAACATAAAGCCATTATGGTTTGCTAAACGGAAAAGAGAAAGAAACCAAGATATCTCATTTGATCAGAAACAAAGAGACCCACTAGATGAATGAATGGTCGCAAGATATTCTCTGTGCTTCTAAAGTTCTAACAAATTTCCTTTTCCATTCCATCACTGTTTTCTAAACCCTAGCAACATATATCATGATAATACATTTTCAAAAAGCTCATTCAGTAGTTTAAGATGATAAAATTAAGCATTTAAATATATTTCAAAAAATAAATAAGAAAATTTTGGTTTCCAGTAATTCTTCCAGGACGTCAAACAGTCAAAATTCATATTTTTCCACACTTGTAAATCTAAATCCAGATGACATGTTGGTATTGTCAACCAGCAAATTGCACTTGCTGATTTAGGCAGATGTTAAAGCACACTCTTTTAAGCATGGAATAAACAGCAAATTATGGTCCATCCACAGTTCCAAAACCTTCATGAAGACATCAAACACCAATATTTTGCCAAATTTGCTTTTCTTACATATTTACGAGGGAACCAAATCTGTGGCTTCTTAAAGTCTCAACATTCAACACATGGTCAGACATGAAGTGTACTAATTTATACAAAAAAAAAATAAAATTGAACAGATGCAAACATACCTCAAGCTGAGCTAGAATCCCAATGGTTAAGTTCAAATCACATCCATTCCCATAATAAACATCTGCAAGACTCTGAGAACCAAAACCAGGGAACTGTGATGACAAGAACTCTATGGGATCAGTGACATAATTCTCCAAAAACACATTATCACCTATCAAATCACCCATTGAACTGGTATTATGATTCCCATTATAACGATGCTCCTCCTGCTGTTCACCATTTATGAGAGGATTACTCCATAAATTATCAGCTGAAGTTATTGAAGCAACTGATGGTTGTTCTTTAGCATAGATGGATCCAGGATATCTCATCTTTCCACTCAAGTTAATATTATCAAGAGTTGGAGAAGATAGATCCCACATATCCAATACACCACTAGTGGTCATTGACCCTGAAAATTTTGATTGTCCAACACTATCATGAATTGACAAACCTGCTAGTGTAAGGTGTCCAGGTTTATGCAGCTCATCTTCTCCCATGACTTCAAAGTCAGGAGTGATGTCGTCTGGAAGCCGATGAGGCCAATACTGGTGTACCTCATCATCTGAATTATTTGAAATGTTGGACTCTGATCGATCTAAGACTGATTTTCTAGAAGATCCTGGTAGATCAAGCTTTGGAGTAATTAAGGCTTCAGTGGTTCCATAAGTATATTTAACACATGAAGGAACAAATTCTGCTGCATTGGGATTTAATGCAGTAGCCTTATTCAGTGAACTGAACTTTACGTCTTTGCTGTCTGAAACTATGTTGGACGTGTTCATCTTTATCTTACAAAAAAAGAAGTTCCCGGAAGAAGTTATCCCAATCCTGCAGAAAATGTTATGTTTACACATAACAACTACAGCAAGCATACCAAACAATTCAATAATAAAAAACACCATATCCGTCATGTATAACAAAAAATAAGGCATTTTTTGTCATAGTTAAGTATCCAACATTCTTCAAGGAGTATGAATGTTTCATTTCAGTAAAGGTTATGGAAATTTTTTATCGGGCTGTTGCAACTTGCAATTGTTTTTGTGTGTATCCATAAACACACTAAGACTGATGAAAAGATACCTAAGTTTTTTTGGGGGGATACTTCATAGACAGAATTCCATCTTTCCACATATGTCAACAACTTCAATTTCATTTTTCCTACTGTAGTTCCATCTTTTTCTCAAATTAACTGGAACCTTACGATCATAATTACGACAAGGAAATTCATTATCGGGCAGTTGCAACTTGCAATTGGTTTTGTGTATCCATAAACACACTAAGACTGATGAAAAGATAACTAGGTGTTTTTTTTTTTGTTCGGGTTGGGGTGGGGAGGGGGGGCCAAAATTCCATCTTTTCACACATACCGACAACTTCAACTTCATTTATCCTACTACAGTTCCATCTTTTTCTCAATTTAATTGGAACCTTACAATCGTAATTCTGACAACTAGTTTGGACCTGTATGCTGGAAACAAAGCAAAATATGAAGCTAAATACTGTTAAGATGCGGAGATCTATACAAATATATCAGCAGTGGCATGTAGAATTCAAGGTTTCAGGTAGGATTGCTCTTCGTATATTTCAATTTACTTGCACCCTTGTCATATTCCAACAGATAACCTCCTTAGCTGTCTATGATTGTTGTGATCTTCCAACATACGAAAGGAACGACTCAAAGTGTGAACATCACCTGCGAACGAAAATTACAGCCCAAAATCACATCAGATCTCAGTAAAGAAACAGATATAAGCTTCCAAAAGCCAATCAGCACACCCAAACACAAGCAGCAGGTACAAGGAGGAGAACTCTAAGTAAAAGGGTTCCTGAGGTCCTCAATCAAAAACCGTTCATCCGGCAACTTCAATAAAGACATGAAAATGATCTCCCACGAAACCCTCACCATGAAACACACCAGAGAAGGCCAGATTCGCGGATTTCATCGAAAGAACAGACCAGTGAAAGAAACTTCAAGAACATCAGCCAGAGAAGATTAAAGATAGAAGTTCCCACCTTTTCTGAGATCGATGAGGGGGAATACGGCTGGGAACGAATCCATTGAGTGAAAGGGAAAAGAAGGAAGTGACAACGAGCGAGCTCCTACTCCTTCTCCCTTCTCTGGATTTCACCTCAAAGATTCTTCCCGAGCTTCGGATTAGAAGGTAAAAAAGTGAATCTCCCCCCTGGATTCACCTGCTCGAGCTGGCTCCGCTTAGAATCCCGCCGGCGGTTGTCAATCCCTGGTCGATTTCGCGACTACTGCGGCTGCTGCGAGAGGAAGGGGCTCCATTTCTCGAATCAACGAAGGACGAGGGAACAGAGAAATCCACACTCCCTCCCTCTCTCGCCCGCTCGCTTGTGTTGACGACTAGCCTTATATTATTGTGAGAAGAGATAGCACATGAACGCTTCCCCTGAATCCCAGCCATTGGTTTATCAGAACTCGAGCACATCTGAACCGTTCCAGCATGCGTGACGATTCGGGCCTCCTCACGTCGTCGTGCATCATCGTGAATGGACGGTCAAGATTAAGGAACCGGTAGGATAAAACGTCTGTTTGCTTCCGGATAAGCCCATTAGGCCTCCAACGCAGGCCTCTTAACCCAATCATATTGGCTAATCATAGTGAACTTTACGAGGCCTCTTAACCCAATCATATTGGCTAATCACAGCATCACGATCCGAATCCGTAATGAGGTAGGATTCGTATCCGAATTTGAGAACGGATCAAGTTCACACCCGACCCGAAATCTGATCAACCAAAACCCAAGATCCACACGAACTCGGACCATCAAGCCCGTCACAACCGTAGAAATGCATTTGAATGGTGGATGGTAGCGGAGTTCATTGCCGCCTGCCTGTCTTATTTATCATACAAATTTAAGGGTTTGACCATAATCATCACGATGTTGACTTTTAATACCAGCACATAACAGCACAAGGAGCAAAACGCTCCATTATTCCGAAGCATCAACAGCGCCCACCTTGACGACACGTGTCATCCCGCTAAGCAGCAACCGGGTTCACGTTTGCGTTGCTGGGACCTACGACGGCCCCGCAGCCGCCGCAACTACCGGAACAGCCGCTGCCACAACCGCCGCCTCCCTTGTCACCTGCCAACTTACTGCCACAGCGACTGCCGTACTCGCCGCTACAACCACCACCACAGGAGCCGGAATCGCTGCCTCCAATTATATTTCCACAACCTCCGCCGCACCCACCACCACATCCGCCGCCGCAACCACCAGACTTAACGCCGCTTAAAAAGTTGCCACAGCCACCTCCACAGCCACCTCCACACCCACCGCCACAACCACCACCACAGCCACCTCCACAATCGACAATCTTCGCTTCAGTAACTGCTGGGGAGGAGATCTCTTCTGCCTCCTCTTTGTCGGGAAAGAGGGCATTGCATCCTTCTTTCTTGATTATGAATGCCAGTAGGATACCAAGCAAAGCAAACGTCTCTTCTTTGACCTACTTGCCAAGGAGGATAAGTAGTCTGATTACCGATGTCGAAAGTTCAATCTAGTTTGCAGGTATGAAGCTTGTTACCTCGACAGTGTTTGATTTCATGCTGAACAATGCGACTGCTTTTCCATAGGGGCTTTCAGCAGATAACTCCACAAGTGTGATGAACTCATTGTCATTTCTCGCCTTGCAACATTTGGATTCGTATTCCAGCTTTTTGCCGAAGAAGAGCTTCAGCTGTTTGACAATGAGATGCTAAGTTAACTCCTTACCTCGATAAGCTTGTATGTATCAAAAGGTATTAAGAAGTATATTGAGAAACAGAAGAGAGTTAATCAGAGCAAATGATCGACCTTTATGCTGAAAGATGTAAAAGGTACATTATATCATTGGAGGAGCAGTTAATACTGTCTGTGAACATCTACTGAAGCAGTCAGCTGGTCAATAGATTTAGTGGCTACATGTACTTCTTGATGTCAATAACTCATATGAAAGCTGGTGACTGGTTATATAAAGTGGCTTTGTTAGTTCTCATCAGTTATCTCATACTAAGAAACTGACATGAAATGGCTGTGACATTCTCTTGTTTGAAATGCATTGACTGTTTTGAAACAATTTCTGGTCATTTAAGCTCTTACATATCTACTTTTAGCTCTATGAAGGGTCTCATACCATGCTATCTTGGTATCTATTATATTTGCTTCAATCCCAATCTTGTTCAATCTTCCCATCAAAGTTGCCTTAGATAGCTCGGTTCTTCTTTGACTGATCATGTTTGTAACAGATATGTGACATTTAGATAAGGATATTATCTATGAAGCAGTTGACTAGTTTAACATGTAGCAGATTTTATGACAGATGTCACTCTCAATGTGAAGAGAAACCATACAAAGCTAAGATGAAGCCTCCAAAACAATCTAAATTGTGATGCAATTCAAGATCTGGCAGCAAGCATGTAATCTGTTTATCTTAGTAGTCAAAATGGACCTGAAGTTCAGTCTTGCAAGTATATTTTGTACATTTGTTTTGCTCTTGAAAATGGCATTCAAGGATAGCAGTTGGAACAAAGTGCACATTAATCAAGAATATTTATATCCCATTCTTCATTATGAGTCTTTCGAGTTCCTATAGATCAGCTTCACAAATGCCTTACAGGTTAGTAGCCAAAAAGGAAACCTAACAGTTGTTGTTGCATGATTAATCATTTTTAGCCATTAAAGAGCACCAGAAGGCATCATATAAGAAGTAAAAAATATCAATAGAAACATCAACTTTCATCATGATTTAGTAGTTCATAGAACTTATACTTGATGAACTTACCTGGGGATCACCTTTAATCTCAAATGTATGTGCATCTTGATTTTTTTCCTTCTCAACAACTAGTGAGATATTATAGTCATTCAGTGACCACTTATTGTCTGCATACTCTGCTAGCAAGCATGGTTTTCTCGAAAGTCTTGATATGCCAACAACTTCCTTCTTTGAAGCAGTG
Source organism: Musa acuminata AAA Group (assembly GCF_036884655.1). NCBI lineage: Eukaryota > Viridiplantae > Streptophyta > Magnoliopsida > Zingiberales > Musaceae > Musa > Musa acuminata. The sequence goes on from NC_088334.1 coordinate 38,061,383, forward strand.
GTGTTCGTCTCTTCTGGTTTCTCCAAATTCCTGTGGAGTTTAAATTAACAATCAATTAATTTTAGTATCTCGTATATTTTGGCAAATCACGGATATTGAGGTGACAGAATATTTTAGATAGGAAGCATAAAATACTATTAATTTCCCTACCATTCTGATAATATTCTTTCATTATATTCTAAATACATGCCACACGTTACCACAGTAGATAGAGACTAGGTGGTCCGTCAAGTGACGTACAATACCATGTGACTGCATACGAGTGTTAGCACATATGAAAACTAAGGATAAGATGAGTGCATTTGCACCTTCAGAAAATAACAATATCTGGCTCAAAATAGTTCAACTACATCCATATAGGGATCACTTTATAGAGCTAGATGTGGTATGAATACCTGAGTTGTAGACAGCTGACTTCATCACCATTATGATCAAGGAAACGGGTCCAACTTTTGATCCTTTCCTTCTCTTGGAGTGGTAAGGTGGAGACAGGATGTGACTTGAGCATGCGAAGTTCAAGGGGAGCAGGAACTGGAACAGTAAAAGACACAGCAACAAATAGACAAACTGGTTCAGAGTCCACAGTTCCTGATTGAGGCTTCAATTCAAACCACTTCTCGATGGACAATTTAGACTCTGGATTCATCAAGTCTTGAAGGGCAATCGACGTTGTCCCAATAGTTCTTGCTGGCACGGATGAGTCAATCTTGGAATCCGATTTGGACATGAGGGCCAAAACAAGCTCCCCTGTAGGTTCACATTTGAAACTAGCTGAATCTCTCTTGCCAGTTTCAGATTGAATGCCTAGTGTACCACCATAGAAGAGCATATCTGGTTTTTTCTTACTAAACGACACAAACAAGTCACCGTGTTGACCGTCTGGCAAGTTTTTTATTCCCACAATCTCCAAAAGCACCTGCAGAAAAAAGAATGATTGCAACAAAAAATTTGTGAAGCATAGATGGTACACTTTAATTGCATGTATAGCCCCACTTCATTGTTATGGATTTCAGAAGAGATGTGCTTAATGCTTATCTTGATAAAGGATGGCTCAATGCATGAGTATCTTCAGAGAATTGATGTATGTAATCAAATCTTTTACCCTACAAGGAAATAAACTGTTTTCTTGACTCAAACATGATGGTTGCAAATGAGCATTATTACTGTTGTACCAAGATTCATTTGGTGCTTTGTCTTGACAAATCTTTATGTTTATATAGATTCCATTACTGCTAGTATTTATTATTCTAAAATAGCACAATCATATTATCAAAAACAAAATTAGTATAGGATCTCAGAATCAAATTCACTAAAAGCTTCTGCAGCCTGAAGCTGCAAAGCTTGATTGACAGTTTCGATTAAATCTATAAAGACAATTGCATAATATCTGATAACCATTTTATAAGAAAATAACCATTGTTTAACGATCTATCTTTTTCAGTTAGAAATCAAAGGAACAACTTAAACAATTTCTGAATCCTACCTCGACAACCATCCGTTGAGGAAGCACAAGGTGATTCTGAGATCTGTAAGGGATAGTTTCATTTACTTCCAGATGGCTAGAGAAATCCGATATCACGGGAGAAGGGCAATTGCCTCTGTACATTGTACCTGCCTTCCTGTATCTCAAACCGTATGTATCTTCCCATTGCTTGGTCGTTTCATTAAAACCAACATCAAGTTTCTTTCCTTTGGACCTGTCAGAGTCTGTGTCATCATGCTCCAGTACCTTCCCAAGCAGCTTAATCATGTCGTTGCAGTAAGAAAGAGGATGCAGCTGGTGAGAATGCCATATGAGATCTATGTCATAGGCTGGCACACAGAAGAGTTTCTTTGACCTATTCCGCTTTGTTTTGATCAAATGCAGAAACCCCTTATATCTGGCCACTGCTGCTTCAAGAAAACGGTTGTCAAGCATGTATGGTCTTGAGATCTATCAGTAATACGATTGAGGTCAGAAACAAATAGCAATCTCAGAATGTAAACAAAGATCATAAATATTCAGATGATGCAGATGAAAAGGCATTCCGTATTGTTCAGGCAAAATTATACTGCATAGTATGGCAATATAGAGATCTTATGGACTAGTATTAGAAATTTAATCAATCAGTCAACATTAGTGTAATAGAAATGAAGAATGACATAGATCATTCAAGCATGAACTGAGTGAACTTGCTACTTGGCAAAGGATAATGTTTGTATCTTTCTAAATGTAAAAGGGATCATACACTACACAGGGCATAGAAACATCTACAAACTCCAAGTGATAATCCTTGGTCACGTTATATAGCATCAAAAAGGTGAGCTACAATTGAAAACTATCTAAATCATATCATTCGCTTGGTTGTTCCCAAGTATTTGCTACCAAAAAATTCTCTTAAATAATGTGAAAACCATCTTTGGAGGAAGCTCGATATTGATCTTTACATGGAAGTCAGCAAATCACAGTCAGTATTTTTCTTTTACCATTTCTTTATGTTATGTGCAATTGATAACCACCCAAAATCATCAGAAATCTTGCTCACTATGCATTTATAGCTTAACACATTGTGCTTTTCTTGGTTATCTCAAAAAATGCTGGTCAATGTTTGCAGTGTAAATATTAATATGCTCATTTGTTTGACCAAAAAGCATGGCACATATGAGTGGGTCCTTTACGTTAGCAGCCTCAGATGCTGCTATATCTTTTACTGGACTCACATCCTTAACGTATGAACGCTAGACAAAGTAAGACACAAATAAGAATATGTAAATGTTTGCAAAGTACACCATATGTTGCTATTGCTAAATTCATTCCTGTTTCTTGCATTTAGATAAATAAAGAATATCAATCACCATAAAACACTAGATTAGAACCTTGGATATCTGCGGCGGTATAGAGGAAAAAAGACACTAACGGAGCTACCTGGTAGCAGAAAGAAGACTGCCTTTTAACAGCAGAAACCAAGTCATATGTAAAAGCCAAAGCAGCTCCAGGGCACTTATTGAAAGTCTCCTCTGAGAAAGTACTGCTGCAGTCAAGCTCAAAAGGCTCCTCTGGGTACAGCTTAGACCATTTCTCTGACATTTCATGTTTGGATTTCGCTTGCAGAGAGGATATGACATTATGGTTATCCAGGATCCTCCCAAAAGTTTCTTCGCAATCCTTCTTGTATTGAACCTGAACATGAAACAGAGTAAGAAACTGTCCAACAAGAACCAGAGAAAGAAACAGTTGTGCATGAGAATTCAATTATCAGAAGTCATAATAGATGCCCACCGGATTTAATCGATGACAATGCCATATCCATTCACAGTCCAGAGGAACATACAGAGAACCATCTGTTGTTCCACATTCAGAGTGTTTGGCTAGCAGAGGAAGCCAACAAGCCTTGTACCTAGATAGCAAAGTGGCCATACATCAAAAGAAAGGAAAAAAGGACTAAAGGAGTACTTATTGCCATCTTATTCTCACATTATGGCATGTCAAAACATAGAACCTGGATCTTATTCTCCAAAGGTAAAATTCTTACAGTTCAACCTTTTCTAAGAAAGAAGAGAGAGACTAAAGAAGGAAAATATCACTATCAGAATTTCCAGAAGTGCTCACATAATTTCATGATTTCCCTTGAGTCACAACAAGCTTCTAATGATTATTTGTTTAGCCACATTATGAAAGAAGGTTAGATCAAGAACTACTAGAACAGTCTATGCATTTTTCACATCAAACTCTACAAGTTCAATTAGCAACTCTATTCTGCCAGTGTGGTATGATAGTTGTCAGGATCAAAGTATTTGGATGGATATGTAACAAAGAACAGATGAGTCGATGCAAAACTGATCTGAGTGATGTGCAATAACCATGTGGAGATCTGGGACCATATATGGTCTACATGTCCAGTCACCAGAGAAGGGTGGTGCGACTGGGATTAAAGAGGAAGCAATGCACCTCTCTTTGTGTCTTTCAGTCAGCTCGCCATTGATACCATCTCTCGCAAGTCAGGCAACTACATCAAATGAAAAGTTCAAAGCTTTCATTTGGGCTGGTCCTGTACATAGTAGAATGAAAGAACTAGGTTTATGCAGCCCTCTGTTCCATGGAACCAGGTGCCACGCATTGGATGCCATCTTAGCTGTGTAATATATATATATTTTTGTACTGGTTCAAAGTAGAACTTTGACATATATATATATATATATATATATATATATATATATATATATATATATATATATATATATATATATATATATATATATATATATATATAGTCTCTCCATTTAGTTGGACCACTCCTCCCAGAGAAAGATTAAACTAAATCATCTTAGCTATGTAATATGTTCTCCTTTGTACTGAACAGAGGTAAGATCGTTTTATATAGATACTTCCTTTGGATCTACTACTCTTTGACTATGTCAACCCTAATGATGAAATGGGCCACCTAACTTGCATTTAGAAAATGTTTGTGCCACATTATATCAATAGATTGTGCTGCAATAAGATAAGGTACCTCGACCACTCATTGGACCATTTGATTGTCCAATTAATGAAGCCATCATTTAACCCATTGGTCTTATCCCTCAGTTTTTTACACATCATCTAATGGACTCCTTTATCCTGATTGTTCATTTGGCACAAGAACCAAATGCTCTCACTCTTTTCTATGCATATTCGCTAAGCAACCACGTTGACTTTTTTTTTACCCCTTCACCTATCCAGCAGATTGAATAAGAAAGCCGTATATGGCCAGCAAAAGGCTTGCTTTGGTTGGGTGGCAAACTCCAAACAACAACATCAACTTAGGTTATTACAATCTCATTGTTTGATCAAATAAAAATCCTTTTAGAAATTCCTGGCCACTCTCACCACAAAAATAGGTTCAAAGTTCGATTTTTATGTTCCCCTGATGCGATCTTCAGCATCGGAACTCGTCATTTACACCGTAACACAATGAAATTGGCAAGCAAGTCCGTACCTGCGGATGGCGTGATCCAACAAGGGGCCGTCGACGTAGAGCCACCTCCGCCGGTCCACCGCCGCAAGGAACACCAGCTGCCGCTCGGCGGCCGCGACGAGGTCCTCGCTGATGGCGATCGTCTGCGCCTCGAGCCACGCCGACGCCTGGTCCTCCTCCATCTTTTCGCTCCCGCGACAAGCTGTGACAAGACGAACAATCTGCGAGAAATTATTACACCTTGCGACTCAAAAGCCAGCAAGAATTTGGAATCGACGAAGATCCCCAACCAAAATTGAAGCCTAATCGACTGCCGGAGGAGATCGAACCAAGTGGAGGGATCGATCACCTTTCGGGAGTGGCGGGGAAGTAGTGCGTGGGATCGGCGTGTAGCGTTCCCTCCATATTTATGCCGTGGAGAGGTGAGGCAAACGGATCAATACGCAACCAACCTTTCGAAAATTATAAATATGCCCCTAAATATTATATTTATATTTTATATTTTATTAAAATATGTGGATCAAAATATTAATATTATATGACTATCAATTATATAATTTAAATAATATTTTTCTTTGTTTGGTAATAACAAGCCCTTCCGTAAAATACTTGTTATATCAATAAATAAATAAAAATAAAGAATTATTCATTAATTAATTTATTCATTAGATAAATTATGAGTGATTGGAGCTGAAAAAATAAGATCCGAGATTTTGTGAATATCTCATAAGAACTAGAATGATTTCTTGAGAAAAAGAAGTTCTTCTTTTTTAGTTTTTACTGAAAAGTGCCTGTTATTTTTAATTTTTTTTAATAAAAATATTATATTATAGTATTTTTATATTATGTTAAAAGTGTTTTCCTAGTGTTTACTGAAAAAATAAAAATACTATAGAAATGGAGGGGAAAAAAAATTATAGAGAAAATAAAATAAAAATTGAAGGAAAAAAAATCAATTCAAAGATATTTCATATATTAGATAAAAATAGAGGCATTCTTAGATAATTCTAAAAACATATAACACTCATAGAAAAAAAATCGAAATAGATAGATTTTTTTCAAGAATTCGCTTATACTAAATGAATATATATATATATATATATAGTAGAATTATATAGTAAAGTAAAAAAAGAAATTACACACACACACACACACACACATATATATATATATATATATATATATATAATGCAAAATAATACACATATATATATATATATATATAATCATAATCTTGAAATTACAAAGTATAGGAAGGGCAAAAGTGGGCCGCATGTACTGCAATGAGAAAGATGAGTGTACTACACACATGCAACTGAATTGAAGTGGGTGAAGTTGCAGGCGGAGAGGAAGACAAAATTAGTCGCATGTACAGCTATTAGTGATCATTGTACTGCATATGCATCTTTAGGTGAAGTGCAGGCGGTGACAAAGTAGTAGTTTTAGATAGTAAGTCTATCTACTTATTGATGTAGAATTTCGATATCTTTTAATCAAATACAAATTAATTTGGATAGAAAAATTAAGTATTTTGGTGGACTATAATTTATATTTGGCTCTTGTATTTTGTATATCAAATACACCGAACAAAATTACCATACCATTTAATTATAATTGACTCGTATGGAACATTGATAGCCAAATTGTATTAAATACCTAGATAGCACTTAATTTATTCATATCTATATCTTATAATTCCTAATGATAATGTAGTAAAATCATCCCTATCCAAGTGCTATCATGATAGTAACTAATAATACTAATAATTAAAGAAGTTGAATTGGTTTAATAAAAGTTAGATCTCGAAATTAATTTATGGTAAGTGTAATTTAGTTAAATTTTGATTAATTAATTTATAAATAAGTCAATTGAAACTTTTATAGAATTATTATGATATGATTCTAAGATGATTAGCATTATTTTTAAAATAAATTATGATAATTAATTATCAAATTTTGAGAATATAATAAAGGAGAGGAGGATGGGGGAGAAAGAATAGAGAAAAAGAAGGGAGAGAAGATGAAGGAGTAAAAGAGTAAAGAAGATAAAAAGATATTGAAACAAAAAGAAATGGAAGAGGAGGATAAGAAACTTGTCCAACCAATTGGATAGAAAAATACCTCTAAAAAATATATATATTGTGGGCATCATGCATAATCGATCGATCAATTCAGGAAGCCATTAGCTTACACGAAACCCCATCGAATGAATGGAGGAGTTCATCATTGACTGTGATTGATTGATAAGATACGGATATCTTTTATGTTGGTACTCCATTGATTGTGACCCACTGCCATCCACATTTCAAAGGAAGGATGATGACACATAATAATGACTATCATGTGAGCTATACTTCTTCCACGAAAAGAGGGTACTTTTCTCACTGTTAATATATATTTATATATATATATATAAGAAGAGTGTAAGGAGAAAGCAGTGAAGAGCAATACAAGTTATGATTGTATGGAAGAAAGAGAAGAGTGTAAGAAGACTAACTAATTCAAGAAAGGTTTTGATGAATTCGAGGATTCCACAAAATGTGATAACCAATTAGCACATTTGCAGGGATAATTGGTAATAGATCTTTTTATTGTTTGATGAATTGGTGAGAGAAGTGGATGACAACAAACAGATGCACACAAACACTTGAAAAGTTGAACCAAATAGAGACACAGTAGATAGAATGATGAGATGTTACTTTGTGATATGTATGAGATATTAAAGTTTGATGGCTTAAAGATAAGACTGAGTACATTGATTTTTTTTAAATATTATATTAGTAAAAGTTTTATGTATTGAATATATATATTTAAGTCAAAACTAATATATTGTATTGGGATAATTTGATCTTAAACTTAATATTATCTCCCCCTTGCTAATATAAAATTTGACATCCCAACACAAGAAAGGAGTGTAACTGTGTAAGAGAAGAGTACATGTAGCAACTTGCACCAGATGTAGACACAGTGGGGCCACATGTTGGGGCCCAGAATGTCAAGTTGCTATCCAAAATATGGTGACATGTACTGGAAAAAGTATAGTACAGGAGAATAAAACAAGCTGCATGTACTGCAGCATTGATCAGTGTACTGCAGAGATGCATTTGGGAGTACAGTGACAGCAAGCAGAGTGGATGACTGCATGCAATTCATGCCACTGGAAAGGTATTACAATGGATCAAATCTTTTAGATGTGGTGTCATTTCCTCATTTAGATTGTATTTTGATATCCTTTGATCAGGTTGAAAATGGCTTAAGTCAGAAATTTAGGTCTTTAATAATATAGATAAATAATATATATATATATATATATATATATATATATATATATATATATATATATATATATACATTTATACATATATACAGGGTATGACATTCAATTTCATGAAATTCATAACTACTTAATTAAGAAAATTTCTGTTATTTGCATCTATTTGACCTGTTCAAATCAAGCTTTAAAAAATCCTTAATAGAGATGGGCTTCAATAGAAAAGTAAGTCCTCTAATTTTAAATATCTAAATAATTAGTTGGGTTCATGTTCAGATAAAATTCATCCTGAGTGGCAATGTAATTGGTCATCCCTCTCCTCAGGTCAGAGCATGTTCACAGTGTTGGATCAACATTTCTCCTATTCCACACTCCACAGGATGCTTTTCCATGTTGCTAAAGCTACAAAAGCTCATATTCCATCAGTACTGCCAGAACCAACATCAAGCTGGGCAGATCATTGTCACTGAAGCCTTCTCTAAAGAATAGTTTTCCCAGCATAGCCTTAAAGATGCCTCAAAATTATGTCTCAACTGCAATTCTTGGAGTAGAAAGTGCAATCATAAATTGGCAGCAACAAGTCTCTCAAGCATCCCACAATTTTTTACTCTGAAGAGGAAGAACTATATTAATTCAAAACTCTAATACAGGGTATGACATGCTCCTCGGAGCACAAAACTTGACCAGGTTCTGTAGGCCAAGAGTCTCACCAAACACTGGAAGATTTGGAGGTTGTCGCAAAACGTGCCACTAATTAGCACTCGTGCTTCCCTCCTGTACACAATTCATCACTTCCCATGATGGTTGATTGGTTGTTCCCTCCACATTTTAAACATATCTTAAATGTGAATAGAAATATCAACGAAAAGGAAGGTTGCCAAGTAAACCTTACATGATAAGACAACCATCAGCTTACATGATAGTATTGTCTTCAAGCAATATGATCCATCAGCTTGAAAGCATATCTATGCGCTTTAAACAAGAAATGAGAAAATAATCTACAACAATTAATCTCGAAAGGCAGACTGAAAGATGAAGAATGCTGTAAGAAGGCCCACTGTTGCTGCAACAACCAATGCTAGAGTAGGCAATGGTGTCTTAAACCCAAAGTTCTGCAGACCAAAAATAATTATTATTTGTTAGCATTCATCATGATTTAGATCCTGCAACAAGGGATAAAAAGAATATCAATGCAATATAAACAAGATAAGAAAAAAGAATCTACAAACGATTAATCTCGAGAGGCAGACTGAAAGATGAAGAATGCTGTAAGAACTCCAACTAGTGCTGTAACAACCAATGCTAAAGTAGGCAATGGTGTCAAAAACCCAAAGTTCTGCAAAATAAAAATAGTTATCATTTATTAGAATTCATCAAGATTTAGATACTGCAACAAGGGATGCTCTGGCATGCCAGGCGCATCAGTTGAAAGGAAGCAATAAGTTCAAGTTTAGACAAAGTCACGAAGAGTATGCACACATTCTTGCCAAGACTAGACAAATTAACCATCTGTTGTTTTGTTGCTGACTCAACTAAATGTTTGGATTATTCAAGTATGAAAAGAATAAGAGAAACTTAATCTGATCACCTGTGATTTTATGTACTAAACTACGCTGACCAAGTTAAGGTAACCTGAGTATGTCTAAAGCGTTGACAGACTAAGCCCTTAACCGTAATGTCCTTAATCTCCAACAAATGCTATTAACTCTGTCATAGCCTCTGCATATTGTCCTGATGCTGCAGTAATATGTCCAAAGTGATTAAGACTCCTACTTATACGTTGGATATGTTACTTTGCAACAATTAACAACACCAAACCAGATGCACGAGAAATTACATGGTCTGCCAAGGAATATGCAGGCTTCAATTACTGCAGACCCTATTTCAGGACTCAGAACCTGAACCAACATCAAGTGGAACCTTATTTGTAATTAGCTCCATATATCATTATTAAAAAAGGACCGAAACTTAAACTGAAAAACCAACTTGTTTTTCTTCCTTAGTTCCTTCTTGACACTATCTGTCTTTTTCCACATGCTCTTTGCATGACGACAATCGTTAAAAAGATGTTGAAAAAAAATTACATGTGAAAAATGATGATGAATAGTATTCTAATGTCAAGGAATGATGACAGTCACTAAATAATAATTATTTAAATGGTTATACTTAATTTTCCATTTTTTAAGACTAAATCAATTGTTAGGACTTTTTTAAGTGAATGTTTCTAACCCCCTAAGTTCAAGTACGGTGAAGTTGGAGGATAAGTATCTACAAATCTTCTATAAGGTCTTAATCAGATTTATTGATACAAGATGACCAAGTATACACATTCAATCATCTTAGATAAACATAATTCTTTTCTACATTCCAAATTTGTCTTGGACAAATAAGCAATAGAAAACATATGAAAACACCTCAATAATTTATATTCAAATATTACAAGAACTAAAGCAACAATAAATTATTCAGGATAAAAAAGTCGTTGCATGATACATAAGCTGTTGCCTGATACATCAAATTACCAAATGTGAAATTTCAAGACTACCTCATCCAAAGAAATTTAAACTATCACAGGGAAGTATATATATAATGTGCAACAATTGATATAGAACATCACTTAGGGGCCTAGTACAGTGCTACAATACTAGCACATGAATTACTACCACATGATAACTGTAGCAATTTACACATGATATCTTGCATAACTCAATATTTTAGACCATATTTATAGGAGTCCTTGTCTGAATACAAATCGATCCAGATTTACAGGGAAGGAAATAGGTGTGCCAATTGGTTGGCAAATTTTGATATGTCAATAATGTCCTCTTTTCTTTGGAAGGGTGTTTGACCTGAGCCATCGTATGCTTTAATGTGTGCTGATCCCCAGAGCACAGATTGTATTAGACATAAAAGTATTTTAGATCAGTCTTGAATCCATACCTCTAGAAGTCCTTTCCCTGTTGATATTTCGACTGTGATTGCTGTTGCAAACCCAACCATAGCAAGGCGACCCAACCACACATCCAATCCGCTACTCTCCTTTGTTCCCTGCTCACACCTTATGGAAACAGATGTTCTTTGATGATTAACTTTCTTTCTCTGAGATGTCACCGAAAAGACTGCATGTAAAATACTTTGCAACATTAGAAATAGCAAGAAGTTATCAGTGAGCCAATTCTTGGTTGTTGAAAGGTTGAGAGCAGCAAATAAGATAAAAAAAGACGGAATCATATTAATTTAGCCTCCCATGTCGAACCCTAATAAGAATCATACCATAAATTCAGAACCCAATTTGGCCTATCTAACGCCCGAAACCAGAGAAATCAAAGCAAAATCGATTATTTTTTTTAACCAAGGGTTGACTACCACCGGGAGAGCCGCGCGTGAAGGAAGAAACGAGCCGGGAAGCGTCGGTGGAGGAGGGCGACCGATGCAGTGCACGAGGTCTGGAGGCAGCAGCGGCACCTGCAGAACGAAAACGGGTCGCGTTAAATCCCTTCAGTACCACATTGGAACAGTCGAGAAGGGCGGAGAACAAGAAGAGAGAGAGAGAGAGAGAGTAGGTGACATGGTGGCAAGAGGCAGGGCGGAGAGGAGGCCACGAGGAGAGATTGGACGGCGGCGGCGGCCATCAGAACGGGAGCCGCAGCTACTCAAACACCTCGAACGCTTAGCTATCTGCGGCGGAACGCGGTCTCTTTGTTCCGGTTTTATCTTGTCATCCTCGTTTCTCCACCACTCAAAGACCGCTGAGTTTGTTTCGTTTCGGAATTATATCTGGTGTTATATTCATGTTGTGTCCGATCCGCTACAAGTTCAACGGGCACCTAAGAAACCGTTTTGAGCTAAAAATAAATCTTATTCTTTTGATATCCATTTGAACAATAGCACAAAAATCAAATGCTCCGATTATAACAAATATATACGATATGAATAAAAATTAAATATAAAATTAGAAAATACCGAAGACACGTAAGCATTATCCTAACTGTATTCGTGGGCCCCACCTTATACATCCAACGTTATACCCAACCATATACGATCGTGAAGAAAGTTTTGACACCAAATGAAATGAATAAAGAACTTCCCGTTTCATCTCATTTCTTATTTTTCAATTTTTTCTATAAATTTATCATATTTTTGCAAAAAAAATAACAGAATTGGTCGGAGAGCTCATAAATAAACCTCTTTCACAACTGATGGAGATGGTAGGAAAATTAAAAAAAAAAGAAATAAATTATGAGAAAAATAAAGGAAGAAGAAAATAAAGATATTCATCTCATTTTCAAAGTCTCATCACTATCAGACTCATTGAAGATTATTTAGATGGTTTCCAATTAGACGATTACATGAGAGGAATGTTTATGTACCTCTGGAGTTTTTTAAAGATTATATATATAATTTTTATTCATATTATATATTTCGATCTAATTGAAGTATGGATTTTACTATTATTATTTAAATAATATTTTCATCATATTTTATAATATAAAAAATTTAATAGTATGCAGAAATCAGTTTTTTGGGCCTTTTTTATTTTGCTTCAAAATCAAAATTAGGAAAAAGTAAATATAACAGACTAGTCGACTGTAAATAACGGCCGTTATTTTCACTAATCGATATATCGGCAAGGAAAATAACGGCGTCATCAAAAGGCGGGAGGATTAGGCCTTCTTCATCCCGTCTGTTGGGTCCTCTGCGCCATGGCATCCACTGTGCTGACCGCTTCCTCCATCGTACCCCACGGGGCGGCGCACCTCTCGTCCTCCGCCACCATACGAAGGGGGCGGTGCGTCGCGTCTTCGTCATCGCCGCCGTCGGCCACGAGGCGGACCGCCTCCATCGCCCTTCTCTCTCTCCTCTGCGGCTCCTCCGCCCATCCCGACGGTGCGCCCACTTCCCCATCCTTCTCCTAACCCCGCCGCTTTATTCGAGCCCAAATACTGCTAATCTTCTCCTCCCTTTGTTTCATCGCAGGTGCTGATGCGGTCAACCTCTTTGATAAGTACGTGAAGCGGTAAGCTCATCCCTTCCAAGATAATTCGCGTATGGATTGGATGGCGAAGCATTTTTTTCATTAGGTCTTCATCATTCTTGAATCAGTATCAGATTTATTCCCCTCAGAATGGGAAATTGTTACAAAAAATTCGTTTCTTTGCTCTAATTATTAGTTTTTATTCTTTCGGAAACGATAATAGGAAGAAATTGGATCCATTAGAGGCGTATATACCCGCTGTTCTCCTGAGTCGAGCGCAATTTGAGGACTTGGGTAATGTCTGCAAATCCTCCGTTGCTAATTCTCTTAATGTTATTCTGTTCTGTGGATATAGTTGTGTTGGTTGGATCAAAATGCAAGATTCCTCTCCCTGTGACTATATGACCTTCAGAGATAACAGTAATGTTTTCAGGCAATATTTTTTGTTCAATCAGAATTTTGGTTATTTCTTTTGTGTAGTTGGAAAGTGAATTGCCAAATTATATCTTGTTTGTATATTTTCTTACTCTTCCATTATTTGAACAGAGAAATCTTTGGATACAAAGCAGCCAAATTATGATATGAGTAGATTTATGTTGCGCTCTGGTCCAGCAGGATCTCTACGCTTGAATATTAGAGCAGTAAGTGGTCGTAATATTTTCACCTTAGTCACTGATAACTTTATTGTGTTGATAAATAGTGCTACAGTTTTCAAGACCGGCGGTCATGTTAAGTAGTTTATTTTCTTTATTTTCTTATATTTGATACTTTTGTGAAATTAAATGTGATTCTTTTAATCAAGTGTTCATGATTTATGCCATTTTTAATCCATATCTGTTTGGTACATATAAAGTGGAGATTGTTGAGTAAAAACTTGCATGATTGTAACATGAAAGATCTAACAATAAAAAAGGTGCTTTGTTTTCATCCGGAATTTCACTTGGAGAGTATCTTAGGGCAGTGATCACAGCATTTAAATAAATAAATATATATATATATATATATATATATATTTGGAACAATAACAATTAAAAAATAAAAAATAAAGAGCAGATCATATATAAAGCCATCCATTGTTTATCATAAGAACATTCACTTTTTCATGATTATGAGATTTGTCTTCTCCCCTGCATCATTCCCCTACCTATCCTTCATTCTTTTTCTTCCTCATGTCAAGCTCACCACACTTTTTGTTTCTATTATTTGTTAAAAGAGAAACAATTGAGTTATGGCTGTGAAACATGTAAAACTAAAAAAAAAGTTAAATTAATTGGTTTCTATTTTTACAAGTATCATGAAGTGAATGATGCTAAATATGTCCTAATACAATGTAATTATCTGCTATAAAGCTTCAAGGAGGATGAACAAGTCAAATGATTTGGTTTCTACACATTGGTCAAACAAGAAAAGAAAGAATTCATAAAAATGCAGTGTTAAAGTTTTTTTTTTTTACTATTGATAGTCCAAGATGAGATGATTGTCCAAGAGGACAACTAGGTCTGATCCTTCTGATTGCAGATAGTATGTAGTTTCCTGCTAATTATATAGTCTATTTAACTGGACAATAAAAGAAATCCATCTGAAAGTGTTTTTGTGTTTCTTGTATGTGGCAGTTCTCACATGACCTGAATTCCTTCTAGCTTTGAATATTATCTTGGGAATTATAGGTGGCACAATATGCAGCTGAGGATGGCAATGGAAAAGCAGCTTCTGATGCTGTTGAGCAATGCCTAAGGTTAGTTAGATTGGCCTTCACAACATCTAATTGATCAAAATTCAGCTGTCCTTGGAACTTCTCGGCCATCGAGGTAGTTGTTCCTTTCACTGATTCTCTTCACTTTCAGGGGCTTGGAGGATCTTGACTCACTGTTGCTGCAAGCAATAAGAAATAATCCAACAGCTTCAGTAGAATCCATGAAGAGCAAACTCGATACCGTTTTGGGAGCCTTGGACAGGTACTGAAAATTTCCCTTTGATGAGCAACAGGATCCCAATCTTGTAGTAAGATTCTCCCATCATCCAAATTTTGTGGCTCATGACTTGATCCATGGAACAATTTGTCTACTTGTTAATAGCATGACCACCTCTTCTACTGATTATAGTCCAACCCCCAATCGTGAAGCATGAAAAAGTTAAGAAAAGAATGAACAGCTATTTACAGAAAATGGATTTATAATCTGACAAAAAGGTTGATTTCTTCTTGCAGCCTATTGCAAACTGTTCCATCCAAGGTGCTGGATAAAGGAAAGGCCATTGCAGAGGCTTATAGGATTCCAGGTTACCAGAATGATGAAGGTCCACCTGAGGATTTGGACCCGGAGGTGAAAAACCTGGAAGCCCTTCTTTGAGTGACATAAGCCTCCTCTACTGTGTTCCATTTTCTTCAAAGGAAGCATTTGCTTTATAGAGTGACCAAATGATCAGGTTTCTATCCACATCACCAACAAAACATCTGTAAATGAGCATTCCTCCAACATATCATTCTCATTGCTAATGCATGCTTAGTTATATACACTGATATGTTTGGGATTAGTGTACCCAATTATAAAGTGTGTGTGAATGTTGTGTTGGCATGGTAGACATTCTTTGTTTTGTAATTGACTAAGCTTTCCTTATATATACATATACATATACATATATACATATACATATATATATACATATACATATACATATATATATATATATATACATACATATATATATATATATATATATATATATATATATATATATATATATATATATATATATATGTGATTTAAGGATATATTGTACCTAACCAGATAATCAATGTATGAAATAATCATATTAAACTTAAACTTCTGTTGACTATGACTTAAAGATAATTAGTATAAAATATCATCACATCCTTTACTTTTAGATTCGTGAATTATAAAATATATAATTTATAACACATGCATACATATTTAATAGGGTGAATTCTAAAAAAAAAAATTAGTTTTAAGAAATTGCCACATAGAGCTCTAACTTTTCAAAATGACAAAATAACTCTCCAACAACTTTTATCTTTTTTCCTTAAAACTGGTTATCTTCTCTCCCATTAAAAGTTGAATATTCTCTTTTCACCTTTTTATTAAACAAACTCATACAATTAAACAGATTCAACTGATCAAAAACTTGAACAAGTTCAAAATAAATTATATTAAATAATTTTTTGATATATCAATTTATATTATTTAAAATAATATATAAATATATTAAATTATTATAAAATAAAAATAAAAAAATTAAAACTAAATTATATAACTATAAAGTAAAGAGTAATATAATAATATATATTAAAACAATATAAACTTTTAAAAACCGTTTAAGATACGTAAAAATAATTTTGAAAGTTCTATAACACCATTATTTTTTATTTTAAGTTTTAAAAATAGTTTATTTACTAATTTTGGACCTTAAAAAGTTAAATTTATATAATAAAAACAAAAAAGTATAATAAATAAATTTAAAAATATAAATTAAATATTTGAATTGGGCCTAGATAGACATATATCATTTTTTTTATTTTATAGAATTTTTAACATTTTTATTTATTCAGAATATGAATAATTTATGTTTTTTTATTTTCTCTATTTTTATTTCCAACAAAACATGATGGATCTATAGAATATTATTTGATATTTGAGCTTCTAAATAGATGAACAACCCTATGGGAAAAATTTGGTCCAAAAAAATTAAGCCTTGATATCCGATATACTATTTTTGGGGTCAAATAAAAAATAGTACATCACAAACAACGAGTGATCCGAATGCTTTAAATTTTTTTTAAAAATATTATATTGGAACCAGATGAACATCTATCATTTTTTTAATTTATAATTTTTTGATATTGTTCTAATTTATTCAAAATTTGAACTCTTTATGATTTTTTTTCATTTCCACCGAAATATATTGGATCCATGCAATATTTTTTAATATTTGAGCTCCTAAATATATGGACAATCTATGGTAAAAATTTAGTCCAAAAATATTAAGCCTTGAAATATAATATACTATTTTTATGGTCAAATTAAAAATAATATATTGCATACAAGGACCAGTCTAAATGCTCTAAAATTTTCATGAAATGTTTGAATTAGACCCATATGGATATCTAACACTGATATTCTATTTTAGATATTTTTATCAATATTTTTTTTATTTATTTAGAATCTACATAATATATAATTTTTTTACTTTCTCTATTTTTTTTATTTCCTCCAAAATATGATGGATCCCTACAATATTTTTTTATATTTGAGCTTTTAAATAGATGAACAACCTACGATAAGAATTTAGTCTAAAAAAATTAAGCCATGATATCCGATACACTATTTTTTGGGTCAAACCAAAAAATAGTGTGTTGCATATAAGAACGGATCTAAATACTTTGAAATTTTTAGAAAACCATTGTATTACAACCAGATGTACGTCTATCACTTTTTTTTTTCTAATTTAAATTTTTTATTTATTCAAATTTAAATAATTTGTATTTTTTATTTTCCCTATGTTTTTTCATTTCCATCAAAATAAGCTGGATCCATACAATATTTTTTGACATTTAAGATTTTAAATATATGAACAACCCATGTTAAAATTTTGGTCCAAAAATATTAAGCTCTAAAATATGATATATCGTTTTTATGGTTAAATAAAAAAATAGTATATAGCATACAATGATGGATTCAAATGCTCTAGAATTTTTATAAAAAGTTTGAATTGAACTTATATGGACATATATCATTAATTTTTTATTTTAGAGAATTTTTTTTGTTTTTTATTTATTCAAAATCTAAACAGTTTGTAGTTTTCCTATTTTCTCCATTTTTTATTTCCTCCAAAACATGTTGGATCCATGCAATATTTTTCAATATTTGAGCTTCTAAATAAATATATGACAAATTATGATAAAAATTTGGTCTAAAAAATTGAACTCTTGGTATAGGATACACTATTTTAAAGGTATATCACATATAAGAACTAGTCAAAATGTTCTAAAATTTTTATGAAAGCTTTGATTTGGACTCAGATGGACATTCATTATCTGTTTTCTAATTTAGACATTTTTTTAATATTTTTATTTATTGAGTAGTCTATAGTTTTCCTATTTTACCTTTTTTATTTTTACCAAAACATGATGGATCCATATAATATTTTTTAACATTTGGGATTTTAAATAGATAGACAACCTATGATACAAATTTGGTCTAAAAAAATTAAGCTCTGATATCTGATATATTATTTTTGATTAAATCAATTATTAGTGTATCACATATAATGACCGATTCAAATACTCTAAAATTTTTAGAGAGGCTTTAAATTAGAGTCAGATGGACATCTATCATATTTTTTCTAATTTAGATTTTTTTTAACTTAATAAAATTAAAATATAGTGTATTTGATACGAGGATTGTTCAAAATGCTATGAATTTTTTATAAAACCTTCATGTGACACCAGATTGACATTCATGGCACATTTCCTATTTTATTATTTATTGATATTTTAAGCATCTGAATAGTTTAAAATTTTCCTTTTTTAAAATTTTACTTACCATAAAAATATGACATATCCAAGTAATGGTTTTTAATATTTGATCTTTTAAATAGGTGAAAAACTTATTATAAAAATTTGGTTCACAAACTTATTATTTTATTACTTTACTTTATAGTTACCTTTTAAATTTATTGATTATATTTTTTATTACTTTTTATGATTTGATATATTTTAATATATTTATTTACTATTTTGAATAATATAATAGTAATAATAATAATAATAATTCACTAATAGGGTAAGACTCTATATTTTTTTGACATTTTCTGTATAAATTTAACCTTTTAAGGTTCAAAATTAGTAAACTATTTAAAAAAAACTTTAAAATAAAAAAATAATAGTCCTTTTGAATTTATTTTCATGTTTTAATTTTTAAAATTTAATTTTAAACTATATAAATATTATTATTATTATTATATTACTTTTGACTTTATAGTTAGATAAATTATTTTTAATTTTATCATTTTTAAATATTTATTTATTATTTTTAGCATAATTTTTTTGAACCGATTGAAGTTTTTAGATGATTGAATTGAGTTCGTTTGAGAGCAAATAATAGTTTTTAAGGAGAGAAAAGATAAATGTTATTGGAGGGTTACTTTTATCATTTTAATAATTTATGGCTCTCTGTACAAATTTTTGGAATTGGAACACTTTGCGCGAATTTTTTAAAACTAAAGATGCTCTACGATAATTCACGCTATTTAATAAATAAATAAATAATTTTTAAAAATATATAGTAAAAAATAAAGAAAAAAAATTCAAAAATAAAAAAAATTCTTGAAAGATTAATGGGTGAATTCTTGAAAAAAAAATTGCTATCTTTGATTTTCTCTAATAGAGCAATTGAAAAATTCTCAATTAGTATCCTTGTCTTTTAAAATGATATGAATAATACCCTTTAAGAATAGGGCAAAAACATTGTATAAAATTATAACAATTTTTTTTAATTTAGAGATTTTTTGATATTTTTAATTTTTCAAAAACTAAGTGGTTTTTTTTTTTAATTTTCTCTATCTTTTTTCTAGTTCCACCAAAACATGACAGATTCATGGAATAATTTTTTTGTATTTTAACTTTTAAATATGTCCCTAAATTTGATCCAAAAAAATCAACTCATGATATAAAATACGATACCATGGGTTTGGTTGAACGTAAAAAAATCGACCTCAAGGGCTATTTCAAATACTATGAAATTTTTAGAAAAGCTTTCGGTTGAAAGCAGAACATTTATAATAAATGTTCTAATTTAGAGAATTTTTAATATTTTTTTATTAATTCAAAATCTAAACAGCTTAGTGTTTTCCTATTTTCTCAATCTTTTTTATATTTTCACCAAAACATGATGTATCCATATAATATTTTTTAACATCTGAGCTTTTAAATATATCCCAAAGTTATGTTATAAATTTGGTCTAGAAAAATCAACTCATGATATTGGATATCTTGATTTTGGTTGGATATAAAAAAAATTAGTAATATTTTAAATTTTTAGAAATTTTAAATTCTATGAAAGTTTTAGAAAAACTTTCAGTTGAAACCAAATGGACCACTATCATAATTTTCTAATTTAGAGATTTTTTGATATTTTATAATTAATTTAAACTTTAAATAATTTAATTTTTTTATTTTATCTTTTTTTATTTCCATCAAAACAGGATGAATCCATGAAATATTTTTTGATATTTTTTATTCTAAATATATCTCAAACCTATAGTGAAAATTTGGTAAAAAAATAACTCTTGATATGCAATGCTTTTATTTTGGTTGAACCTAAAAAATCAGAGTATCAACCTAAAAAAAAAGTCTAAATGCTATGAATTTTTTGTAAAAGCTTTCAGTTGAAACTAGATGGACCTTTATCATAAATTTTTTAATTTAAAATTTTATATGTTATATTTTTTTTATTTAGCCAGAATCTGTTAGTTTGATGTTATTTCTATTTTGTCCATATTTTTCTTATTTTTACCAAAACATGATGAATCCATACCATGTTTTCATATTTCCTATTTCCACCAAACAATTACAATAGTCTATCGACATATTTAATTTTCAGAATTTGATTTAGATTTGATCCCAAAACCTTTGTATTCATATATTACAATTCTAACTAACCAAACTTCCATTATAATTATCATTGCGTATAACTATTGTGATACAAGTGAGAATTCACATAATTGATTATTATGTCCAAATTATTGGTACCTTGGACATTTATTTTTTTTAAATTATTATTTATTAATTTAATTCTTGCTTTATTTCTTCTATCAGTCTATACCATGCTTCTCGGATGTAATACGATATGATCATATTCTCATTATATCCAATACTATTTACTTCTTATACGAAAAATTTTATTGTTGTAGATCTTTTTTATAGTGTCAATGTTATAAAATTCTTCACAAAATAAATATGGATTAACACTCATATCTAATAGCAACTATTACACGAGAACAATCAATTCCCAAAAACATCAAAACACCGACATGAACAATTTCATTTTTCCAAATCTACTACAACCGTTTTAAAGGATGTCTAATTCAGTATGAATATGTGGAAAGATATTATAGTATCGATGTTTGTCATTTGCCTTGGCAAGTTAATCCTCTATAATACTTGTCATAATTTATTTTAAATTAATAATCATTTCACGATAAATATAAAATCATTTAGTAACTTTTGTTATTATCATTTCAACTATAAATGTAATAGGTAAGCCACAAATATCCTTGAGTAATGAATTTATATTTTTTAATATTTTTGTTGTCAATATTATATAATGATGGGTAGGGAAAAATACAGAAACTCATTTCTCCTTATTAATTTCAAATATTTATAAGAAACTATTTATGTGATTTTTTTTCAACTTTTGCATACATTTGTGAAACTTGTACATAGTATGGGCTTTAATAACAACTGAAAATAACTTTATAATCTCTCTATCTTGAACATTGGTGATAAGATTTTTTGATAAATAAACCATGTAATAACCATGAAATGCAATGATCTCCTTCACAACTAAATTTTTTTTAGATTTTTTAAGATTTTGATCACCAATAATGGTCAAATTTTTATATCCTATAATATATATTCTCAATTGATGCAAAAACCACTCTCATGAATCTCTACATTCAATATCTATCACAACAAATATAATTGGAAATAAGTTATTATAATTATCAGTAGTTATAGCAAACATCAAAGTACTAGGATATATTTTTTGATAGATATGTAGTATTAATACCAAACACAGGTTGCATCTATAATCTAAAACTTTAAAGGCAAGCTCTAAAAGTTCAAAATATTTTTTAAAAAATAATTTTATGATAAAATTATCATTTAAACATAAGTTTCATAGTCACCATGAAACCTTATCAAATGCAATCTCCCATGCAAAATAATCCTTTTTGTATGATACAATAACTTCAAACTTTTTTTAAATATTGTTAATAATCATCTTTGGAGTATAATTAATATTTATGATCTTTGATTTGATTTACAATAAAAGAACTATTATATTTCTTGTAATACTTCTTTAATATTAATACGCTATATTTATGATTTTTATAAAACTTAATAATTTTAAAACGGTTAGTTTCGAGCTTTATATTGTACTTTTATATTATAACTTCTAGTTGCAATATGTTTGATTTTAAAGTTTTTTTGAATTATCTTGAAATATCTATACAAAGATATTATTGTTAGATTCGAGTCGGCACTAAGGGGGGGGGGAGGGGGGTGAATTAGTGCAACGGATAAAAACGACGTCGGTTCAAAAATCTCGTTTCAACAATATGAATTTAATTTGAAAGCGTATGGAAGAGTGTAATGAGAAAGTAAAGAAAGTAAGATAATTTGCAGTGAAGGTAAATTGCACAAATAGAAATGTAAACCAAGTTTTATAGTGGTTCTGTCGTCGTGACCTACATCCATTCGCGATTCCTCTTCCGTCGAGGCCACTAGCATCCTCTAGTGGTATTCCTTCAATAGGCAAAGACCAACTACCTTCTTACAACTCTATTCTTCTTTTGATAGGCTCAAGAGAGAACCTTTACACCCTCACTACCTCCTCTCTTAAACTTTACTAACACTTGGAGTTTGAGAGGAGTTCTCACAAGATTACAACAGCGTTTTCTTCTTTTTTTTGTCTCAATTCTTATGTATGTTAACCAGAGATGAGAAGGGCATTTATAGGCCTCAAGTGGATTCAAACTTAGAGCATAAAAGTATCTTATCCCCGGTTTTCATGGTACTAGCGGTACCACCACCAATGCTGGGTGGTACCACCGCTTACATCACTAACAATGGGCGGTACCACCACCCAGTCTGACATAGTCTCGGAGACTGTGCCACCGACAGTTTCACTAGTTTGGATCACTGTTTATGCCTTTCACTTGGCCTAACACAGTCCAAACTTGGGCCCAACTGACCCCTAATTGAGTTGGCCTAATTCCAACCTAATTATACCTAAAACTTACTTTGATCTATACAATTATTATAAAGCTTGAATCAAATGTTGTTCGACGCTTCGTCCGATTCTTCGGCGCATCGTCCTCTCTTGCAGCTTATTGCCCAATCGGCCAGTTGACCTCTGCAACTCCAATTTTCTTAGCGTAATTTCTACTCTTCTTGGCCCGATACCCGAACCCATAGCCCGAAGCCTTCTACCGACACATCGATCGATCCTCCGGCTCGACGTCCAATCTTCTGACATGTTCCACTTCGACCTAACATGATTCTTCCTGCTTTAATTGTCTCTCCCTGATCGAAGCTTTCTACGTCACTCAAAACGTAGATTAGATCATAAACACATTAATTGATTTTTTCATCAAAATCCGAGATTCAACAATCTCCCCTTTTTTTTATGATAACAAGTAATTGATGATGAAGTTTAAACTAAACTCCCCCTATCAATATGTCATATTAATAGAACTCTTGAATTCAAAAATCCAAACAACATATCATCATAAAATCATGCATAATCCAAATTTCAATATATCATTCTATACATGATCATCATCATACCTTCTCCCCCTTTGTCAGAAACAAAAAAGAGAAATGCAACTATCAAGTTTTAGAGATATATAAATTTTACAACATACAAGCTAGCAACAATTTTGAGTTATGCAAGTTTGCAAATTTTACTTCTTGAGATAGGCAAGATCTTTTGCTTCTCTTAAGATTGCAAGCTAGCAATTCTTGGTGTTGTTCAAGATAGTAAGTTCTTTCTTCTCTTTTGAAAATTGCAAGCTAGCAATTTTGCTTCCTAGCAAGTTTTTCTCTTTGCAATTTGTAAGTTAGCAAATTTAGCAAGTATTACATCATATTAGAACATGCAAGCTAGCAAATTTTATATCATTTTAGAGCATGCAAGCTAGCAAAGTTTACACATATGAAAGTTAGAAAAATTTTACATCTTTTGAGATATGCAAGATAGCCTATTTTTGTTTTTGCATCTTCTTGAAATGTGTAACTTAGCAAACATTTCTTCTCTTGAGATTTACAAGATAGCGCTTCTTGTTTCTCTTTTGAGATGAGCAAGTTAGCAAGTTTTGCTCCCCTTTGTCATTGTCAAATAGAAGGGAAGAATACAATGTTGTAAATCTTTTCCCTTTACGTCAATTTTTATATCATGATAAAGATAAATATCAAGGATGAATTTACATTAATATTTTAATAAAAAATCAAGTCATGAATGTCAAAAGGTCATATATCATTTTTGACAAATTTCTTCTTTTGTAAATAGAAAGAATGGTAGGAAACAATCTTGATTTAAAAAGAGCACTCAACTCATAAAAATCAAGAAATCAAAATCATGATATGAAAAATTTATAAGAAGAGTTTATGTATTTGGGAGATTTAAGTTTATCATTCAAGCACTTTTTTTTTGTTCTCTTTTGCAATGTGCAAGCTAACATTTTTCTTTTTCTTTTACAACAATGATTCAATCATATCATATCATGAGATATACAAATCATAAATATTTCAAATCATGATGGTATCAAAATGTCAAATTACATCATATCCTATCATGCATGATCATGACTTCTCATTTGTATGCATCAACATAATATCATAAGTATTTCATACTTAATTTCATATCATCACATGAAGAATATCAATAAAAATTAATTGGGTGATGAGATATACACTTCATGAATATAAGAGAGTCATAAACTAAATTTTAAATTATGAATATAAAAAAATCAAGAGAAAAATTATGATTCTTTTTTGGATGACTCAAATAGCAAAAAGAAGAATCATAGTAAATAGCAAAAAAAAAAAAAAAGAATCATGGGAGTTCAAAAACAAAATCTTGATTCATAGAAAGATTTCAAGTATCAATATCGAGAATTCAAGATCATAATATAGATAAAGACATTCCTATCACAAAAGGAGTCATGAGAGAACACATAAAGGATATCAATTCATGTATAATATCTCTCGATTCATTATAAATCATAAAAAAATATAATTCTAAAAAATCATGACTCATTTAGAAAAATTTTCTTCTTTAGTAAACGACAAAAAGAAACATAGCAATGATACCGGTCATGATTCATTTGGATAATAGATAGTAAAAAGAAATATCAAGGATAAAAGATCTCGATTCATATAGAATAATTTTCAAATTATAAATATCAAGAAATTAAGATAAAAATCATGATTAGATAAAACTCTTCCATAATCATCAAATCATCAAAATCACTTTCAAGAGATTCAAATGACATAAATAGATTTATTAATTTCTTATTTAAAAATTGATAAGATAGAGAAAATTTTAAAATACATTCCTTTTTTAGTTGTTTCAATTCATGTGATTGATTTCATACGAGCATGTCCTTGTCCCTTTTTCTACCAAATCAAAACATAATTCATTGTTTAAAATGAAAGTGTAATATTTATCACAAAAATCATTAAAGTCAATAAATCATAAAAATCATTATGTAGAACTTTAAAATCTCATGCATATAATAAAATCATCAAGCATGATATCAAATCTTTTAATATTTTCATTAAATCATTACATCGTTATACATCATTAAATCATCAAAATTGATTTCATCATTCATAAAGCATTTTCAATCAAAATTATTTTGTTTATTGTAGTTATGTATTTTTCTTTTCAAATAAATTCAACTTTTCATGCTTAGTGCTAGGAGTTAACATGTAATTTTCATGCTCAAAATTTTAATTATATATATAATTTTTCTAAACTAATTTAAAAATAACTCATGAAATGCATCAAGTAATTTCAAAGTAAACTGGGGTTTTGGTTACCTCGTCGTCGAAAGTCATTAAGGCATAGTTCGCCACCTTGTCTTTGTTGGTTTGCTTCTCGTCATCGGATGAGCTCAATTCGTCCTAAGCCACATTGAATACTTTATTCTTCTTTGGCAGCTTCTTTTATTTTAAGTTTATTTTTACTTTTTGATTTGTGTTTTAAGAACATTTTAAGTTTTATTGTGAAAAATTTAAGGTCGTCATCATCATCACTTAAGTTATCACTCAAGTGGTCTTCTATTGTTCGAAGTACCAAATCCTTCTTATTTTTTGGAAGGTAGTTCTCATATTTATCATGTTTAATACAAGTCATTTCATAGGTCATCAAAAACCCAATAAGTTCATTAAGTAAAAAATAATTCAAATCCTTCGCTTCTTGTATTACGGTTACTTTCGGATCTCAATTTTTAGAAAGAGATATTAGAATCTTGTTTACAAGTTCAAGATTAGAAAAAGATTTACCAAGTACCTTTAAACTATTGACGACATCCATAAAACGGGCGTACATATCAACAATAGTTTCACTTGGTTCCATTCGAAATAATTCAAAACCATATATCAAAAGATTTATTCTAGACTCTTTTAATCTATTCACGCCTTCATAAGTTACTTCTAGTGTATTGTAAATATCAAAAGTCATTTCACAAATAGACACTCGATTGAACTTATTTTTATCTAAAGCGCAAAACAAGACAGTCATAGCCTTAACATTTAAAAAGAAAGTCTTCTTCTCCAAATCATTCTAATCGTTCATTGGAAGAGAAGTCTTTTGAAATCTGTTTTCAACGATATTCCATAAATTCAAATATAAAGAAAGCAAGAAAACTTTCATTCGAGTTTTTTAATATATGTAGTCTGTCCTATTGAATATAGGAGGACGAATGAAGGAGTCACTCTCTTGAAATCCAAAAAGAGTCATTTCTCTTGGGTGTTAAATCAAAGGAGAAAGAACGTAGCTCTGATACCAACTATTAGGATTGAGTCAGCACTAGGGGGTGTATTAGTGCAGCGGATAAAAACAACGTCGGTTCAAAAATCTCGTTCGATAAAATCATTTCGACAAAGTGAGTTTAACTTAAAAGTGTACGGAAGAGTGTAATAAGAAAGTAAAGCAAGTAAGGCAATTTGCAGTAAAGATAAATTTCACAAATAGAAATGCAAACTGAGTTTTATAGTGGTTCGGTCGTCATGACCTACATCCACTCCCAATTCCTCTTCCGTCAAGGCCACCGGCATCCACTAGCGGTCTTCCTTCAATAGGCGAAGACTAACTATATTCTTACAACTCTATTCTCCTTTTGACAGGATCAGGAGAGAACCTTTACACCCCCACTACCTTCTCTCTTAAACTTTACTAACACTTAGAGTTTGAGAGGAGTTATCATAAGATTACAACAACATTTTCTTCTTTTTTTGCTCTTAATTCTTGTGTATGTTAACCAGAGATAAGAGGGGCATTTATAGGCCTCAAGTGGATTCAAACTTGAAGCATATAAGTGTATCGTCCCTGGTTTTCCGGGTACTAGTAGTACCACCGCTAGTGGGTGGTACCACCGCTTGGAGCACTGACATTGGGTGGTACCACCACCTAGTTTGGCGGTACCACTGCTTGATACAGTTTCGGAGACTATGCCATTGATAGTTCTACTAGTTTAGGTCACTATTTAAGCCTTTCACTTGGCCCAACATAATCCAAACTTGGGCGAAATTGGCCCCTAATTGAGTTGACCCAATTCTAAGTCACTTATACCTAAAACATACTTCGATCTAGACAATTATTACAAAGCTTGAATCAAATATTATCTGACATGTCATTGGTTCATCGACGCTTTGTCTGATTCTTCGACGCATCATCCTCTCTTGCGACCTATTGTCCAATCGACTAGTTGACCTCCATAACTCCGATTTCCTTAGAGCAATTTTCACTCTTCTTGGCCCGATGCCCGAACCCATAGCTCGAAGCCTTATGCCAATACGTCAATTGATCCTCCGGATCGATGTACAATCTTCTGACATGTTCCACTCTAGCCCAACATGATTCTTACAATCTTCTGACATGTTCCACTCTAGCCCAACATGATTCTTCCTGCTTTAATTTTCTCTCCCTGATCGAAGCTTCCTATGTCACTCAAAATGCAGATCAGATCATAAACACATCAATTGATTTCATCATCAAAATTCGAGATTCAATAATTATTTGGATTATAAAATAGTATATATAAAAAATACATAATAAAGTAATTTTAAGTGCTTCATAATAGCATACCTGACCAACAAATAACATAAGAAGTGGTATGTTTAACATAATCATCTTCGATACACTCATATTCAACAAACACTTAGTTCAATATTATCGTATATATCCTCACTTAAAATAATTCACTCATAAACAATATCTAATGCATCATAATTATTAGGATTAGTGTCACCTTCAATTTTTTCTTATATTATTTCTTTAGCCAATTCATTTTGAAAGATATTATCACTATCATCATTTTGATCATAACAAAATAAGTCATTCGAGTCTATGGTACAAGTGCTAACCAGAACTATTTAATATTTAATACCTTACTTTTAGTTCCATCCATACCTTACATGTCTAACTAAGGTATGATACCATATTTCTTTCTTTTACATGACTACTATTAATATAAATGCAACAAAAGGTATGGAATCTTAAAAGGCAAAATATGAAATGATAGGGTTTTTCTATATAAAATTATAATATTTAACTAAAAAAGAAAATTCAAACATAGCATGGCCAACTAGTTCTATCTAACATAACATAGCACGTCCAAAATTTTATATACGAAATGCCCATAGGTCATTGTTCATATATATACTAGCATCAACTCATATATTCACTTCCCTACCCAATCACTTGAGTGAGGTGGTAGTATCCCTATATACAAAATAGGGTCTATAGTGAGTGATCACTAAATAAGTATAAGCTCTTATAGCTTTAATCAAGTGAGTAACATTATGTCATATATATAATATTTCAAAATAATTAGGGTTAAGGTTCATTTTAGTCCATGTGGTTTTGGCCATGGACCACTTAAGCGCTTATGGTTTACTCGAGTTTAAAATAGCCCCTATATTTTTAAAAATGTAGCATATAATCCCCTCCCGTTAAGTCTGAATTAATAGATATTAGAATCTACTTATATCACATGTTGACTGATAATAAACAATGATATAATGACACATATAATTTATATTTTAAAAAGAAGGTTTATTTTAGCCCTTGTGATTTTGGTCATAGACTACTTAAGCCCTTATAGTTTTATTTATATCTAAAATAACCCCTATATTTTTAAAAATATAGCATATAAGTCTCTCCCGTAAAGTTTGAGTTAACAGATATTAGAGTATTCTTACATGACATACTGACTCACAATAAATCGTTAATATAATGGTATATATAATTTAAGTTAAAAAAAAAGTCTAACTTATTGATGAAGAGGAAGACAAAGGTCGTAGAGGCGGACAAAGATGAAGAGACAAAGATAGGAGAGGTCGGAGGTGGAGTTGAGGGAGAGCTAGACCACTACGTCGTAAGCGCAATGGGTGGGGGCACATGAGAGGATGAAGTGGGAGGGAATGAAAACAAAGATGCCTAGGAGGAAGAGGAGGGACAGGAGATCATTGCATCTCTAGCATTAGACTGGTCGACACACATCTACCTGAGGTAGGACCGAAAGTTTCTAAGCTTGTCGTTAGCACGGGAGAGGTTACGTGCATATGATGCCTTGCTAGGTAGGAGCGGCTCAGTGCTATTACTAGTGATCACTTTTATGACGATGTCCCCTCTTGCCATTGATGGTAGTCTCAAAAATTTTAATTTAAATTACACGTGTTATTATATTAATGATTTATTGTGAGTCAGTATGCCACATAAGCAAACTCTAATATTTATATGCTATGTTTTTAAAAATATAGGGATTATTTTAGATATGAGCAAAACCATAAGAGCTTAAGTGGTCCATGATCAAAACCATAAGCGCTAAAATATATTTTTTAAAAAAATTAAAAAAAATATATATTATTATATTAATAGTTTATTAAGAGTCAGCATGTCATGTAAGCAGACTTTAATGTCTGTTAACTCAAACATGATGAGAGGGGCTTATATGTTATATTTTTAAAAATATATGGATTATTTTAGATACGAGTAAACCATAAGGGCTTAAGTGGTCCATGACCAAAACCATGGGAGTTAAAATGGACCTTAATCCTGTTAGGATCAAGAGCACTAAGAGGGGGGGGGGTGGGGGGGGGGGGGGGGGATGAATTAGTGTAGCGGAAAACCTTCTGCGATTAAAATCGAAAACTGCTTTCGTTCGATAGAAGTGATTTTGGTAAGAAAGCTGGTTCGTAAATCACTTAAACTTTTGACTAGGAGAGATGTAGCAAAGATATGAACGTAGTTTGCAGTTATGATGGAAATCAGAATATAAGCGCAAACTGAAATACGACGTTCGTACGATAAAAGTGATTTCGGTATAAAAGCTGATTCGTAAACCACTTTAACTTGAGATAAGGCGAGATGCAGTTAAAGCAAAGATATAAAGGTAGTTTGCAGTTATAATGGAAATCAGAACGTAAGCGCAAACTGAAATACGACGTTCGTACGATAAAAGCGATTTCGGTATAAAAGCTGATTCGGAAAGCACTGAACTTTGAAACACGTTCGTAAAAACACAGAAGGCAGTAAGCTATTAAGGAGGTTTGCAGTAAAGATAAGATGCTCAAAGTAAATGCAAACCGAGATTTAGAGTGGTTCGGTCAATCTTGACCTACTCCACTTTTGGCTTCCTCCACCGACGAGGTCACCGACGTCAACTAGAGGCCTTCCTTCAATAGGCGAAGGCCAACCATCCTTTACAGTTTCACTCCTTTTGACGGGCTTAGGAGACAACTCTTACAGAATTTTCTCTCCTCTCTTTACAACTCAGAACTTGGAAGAACAGAGGGAGAAAAACTTTTGGCCTTTACAACAATTTTGAGCTCTAAGAATCACAGAAAAAGATCAAGATTTTAGTATAAGTTCATACCCTTTCAATGCTGAATGGGTGGGGTATTTATAGGCCCCAACCCAATTCAAATTTGGAGCTCAAAACTGTCAATTCCCGGAATTCCGGGATCAGGCGGTTGCACCTCCTGACTGGAGCGGTTGCACCGCCTGGCAGAGCTCGAAGACTGAGCCTCTGGGCGGTGCTACCTCCTGTTAGGGGCGGTTGTACCTCCTGACAGAGCTCGAAGACCGAGCTCAGACGGTTGCACCTCTTGACTGAGGCGGTTGCACCGCTTGGCAAAGCTCGAAGACCGAGTTCAGGCGGTGCCACCTCCTGTCAGGGGAGGTTGCACCGCCCAGTCTCGTTCGGAGACTGAGCCCCAAGCGGTGCCACCGCCTGGCTGGAGTGGTTACACCTCCCAGTCTCGCTCGGAGACTGAGCCCAGGCAGTGCAACCTCCTGCCTTGGGCGGTTCAACCGCCTGGCAGAAATCATGGTCCGAATGGGTTGATCCATTCGGCCCAATTTGGGTTTTTCAGGGGCCCAATTGCCCCAAGATTAAGTTAATGAGATCACCTCCCATTTTCAACTTAATCAATGTACTAACTATGATTTTTCCTAAGACATTTACTGCAACTTGCTCCGGTGCGTCAATCGCTTCTTCCGGCGAGCTTCCGGCGAACTTCCGTCTATCATCCGATGAACCCTCGGTGATGCTCCTGCGGACTTCCGGCAAACTCCTGGACTTGCGACGATTCACTTGGCGAGTTCTGACGAGCTTCTTTGACAAGCTTACGGACTTCTCGGATTTGTTCCCGCAGAACTTCCGACGACTGTCCAAACTTCCGTCGAACTCTCGAACTCCCAACGTGATCATTGTCTTGACTCCGGCGCAACTCCCACTGCATGTCTCACTTTCATCGTAGTTAATCCTACACACTTATCTCAACATATAGATTAGATAACAAATGACAATTGACTTCATCATCAAAATCCGAGATTCAACAATCTCCCCCTTTTTGATGATGACAATCAATTGATAATGGAGTTAACCTTAACTCCCCCTGTCTATATGCAATATTTGAGATAAGTCATTCTTGAAT
Source organism: Musa acuminata AAA Group (assembly GCF_036884655.1). Lineage (NCBI taxonomy): Eukaryota > Viridiplantae > Streptophyta > Magnoliopsida > Zingiberales > Musaceae > Musa > Musa acuminata. The sequence goes on from NC_088334.1 coordinate 38,093,526, forward strand.
TCAAAACCTAAGAATTCAAAAGACATATTGATAAGTTAAAATCATTTGAACTTATCAATACTCCCATCATGATTCCCATCATGATGTATCTCTCTGAAGATGATGTCAAGGCTTGACATTCATTTTCAAATATAACAAGTTTGAATGATGGTAATAGTAGCAATTCATCATATTGTAAGATATCAACATGTAAAACTGTGAAGTTAGATTTTGATATCATTACATGATGTACACATTTCAAATATTTTAGCAAGTATTGCATTTCTTCACATGGTAAGATATCAACTCAAGGCATAATACAAATTAATGCATGGCATCTATTCATATATCTCTTGGTGATGCAAGCATGACATAATCATAGCATCAGTGTTTATAGCATCAATTCATATATTTCTCCCCCTTTGTCATCAACAAAAAGCATGGTAGTTGTGATACCAGCAAATTATCAAGTATATAAAGGAAGGCATGATACGTAGATTACGTTGAATACTTCTTCCTCTTTTTTTTGTTATAATCCTTTTTGCATGAAGGAGGAAAGCCATTTATGATACCAGCTATTTGTGAGTTTACTTTGAGTCAAGATATGTGTGTGAAACAGCTTTTTGCAAGTAAAAATACTATCATCCATATTTCAAGATGGAATTCATAAGCAGGAATCATTTCATCAAATCCATTTTAGAAAAAAATATTTTTCATAAGAGTGTATGAGAGAATTCAATTTTTAGCATTCCAATTGTTAAGCAAATCCGAAAAATGAAATGAACTCTTTCATACATTCGGACAAGACTATGCTATAGATTTTCAAATACAATCATGAAGACAAAACATTTTTGTATTCAACACATAATTTCCAATATGTTATTTAGGCATGTAATGGCAATCAAGTGATTTGAGCATTTAATAAAGTCCGAAAAATAATTTTAACTAGTTTATGTATTCGGACACATCAACATTCCTAATTCTCTTCAAATTGTTCTTCACTTAGAGGTAAAAATATCAGCTAGTTGATGTTTAGTGTTAATATCATGGCAATGTCATGACTTATCAACTGCATTGGTATATCACTTTCTCAAATTATATTTATCATGGAAATCAAGGCACAAGGTTTTCAAAACATTTAGTTTCAATGTAAAATCCGAGATAAACAATGAGAGATGTTTGTAACTCTGCATATGCTAAAAAAAAAAAAAAAATCAGGTAACCATATCAAGGATCAAGGCAAAGCCCATCATGGTGAGTAACATAAGGAATTTACAATAACAACAAATGATTGTGTTCATACAAGCTCATTCATGAGGTGGAAAATTAAAGTGCCTAAACAAAGAGTCAAATTGTCGATGAATTTGCTGCAGCTCAGATAGGATTTGATCTTGTCGATGTTCAAGCCGTTCTTGTCTTTGTTCGAATCGGTCCATCCGAATCCCAATATCTTCGACAGATGATGTATGAGTTTGCTCAAATGGATGTATTTCCTCAAAGGGACAGATCGGAGGAGATTGGGTACCCCTAAAGACTGGTGTTTCCGGTTCTGGTTCAGGTTGAGGGGGATCGGTTCTTCTTGGTATTCTAACCCAGTTACCGTTTCTATAAAAACATCTTAATCGGTGAAGTAGATTTTTATTTATTATGGTAAACCTATCTACTTTTATTACTTCTTCTTCCAGTGGTATTAGAATATCGTAGGCTTTCATTATTCTAGTGATTATACCACCATATGGGAGCATCATGTCTTTCTTAGATAGTTCTAACATGTTTTGTTGGATAAGATAACCAAGACAGATGTCATGCCTTTCATGATCAAATACATAGTTCCTAATTCTAATTGACTTACTTCATCATGATGGTATTGTTTAGGGAGAATGATGCTAGTTAGGATATGATGAAGTACCTTAGTGTTTAGAGGCAGTAGATGTTCACAACTTTTAGGAACAAATGCTAAGTTGGGATTGGCAAAAATTATTCCTGAGGCTTCAACATATGTTGTTCCAACAGTTTCATCAGCCCATGATCCTCTAAAGTAAAGTCCTCTACTTTTTATGGGAATGCCTATCATGTCGCAAATGAATTTATCTGTAATGGAGATGTGTTGTCCTAAAAGATAGGTAGACATTCTTTCTTCTTCATCTATTTGTATGTTGTTGTAAAACAATCTAACAAGTCTTGGATAGATGGGTTCATTAATTTGCAAAATAGGGAGTAGATCTAAGTTTGCAAACCATTGGATTATCTCTAAGTCTCTTAGTTCATTTAAATCTACATATTTTCCCTTATTGACACTCCTAAGTTCGAAAGAGGAAAACTTTTCAGCATGGTATTTTAAATCGAAAAGGGTGAGATCAAAATCTTCTACTAATCTCCTCTTTCCTTTGTCCCTTGAGGATCTTCTAGATCCCATAACTATTGCTGTTTAGAAGAATAGTGATGAGCAAGAGTAAATGAATCAAAAAACAGAATTTAAGGGCTTCTTAGAGAATACCTTAGTGAGATCTTCAAGAGAGGGAAGGATTGTTGATGTTTTGCTCCGAAATGAGGGGTATTCGGGATGCTATGAGGGGAGAAATGGGGATGGAGGAGCCTTGGAAGAGTAGAGAGGGGAAGGGAGTAAGTTGAGGTCGGTTTCACTGCCGGCCCTAGCTTGGGTTAAAAAGGGCAGAGTTACGGGCGGTTGCACCTCTGGCTGGGGCGGTGCAACCGCTTGCAACACGTGACAGCCAGAGGTGCTACCTCCAGCTGGGGCGGTGGCACCGCCTGCAGGCGGTGAGCACTTGTTCTGATCGCAGTGTGATCTGATTTGAGAGTTTTTGTCTTGAGAAGAATTTTTATTCAGAGCAATCAACTTTACTTACGTAATTACGTAAGAGTTTTCATTTTAAGACAAGAACTTTTGCACGATCAAGATAGATCTTTTAACGTGCATACTCTCAATGTCGTACACATGTTTATGACAGTTTGTTCAAGTTGGTAAGCCTTACAAGTTCATGACAAACTTAGTCAGTTCATGATACAGAGTTGGATTCGAAAGTTATGAACGGATGAAATTGATGGGTTCGAAAATCCAGAGGATATATGAATTGAGAATCATGCGTTTCTAATTCTGAAAAATCAAATAGGATTGTATCTAAATCGCATTTGTGATTTTAAATTTCTAATCTCCATCTGTTATTTAGGCTAGAGAGCATTGCAAGTTCTTTTTGGATCTTGGGTCATGAATATCGAGAATCCAAGGAGCAGAATATTATTTCTTGCTCCAACTTATAATTTTTTATGTTTTTACAGGAAAGGATGATTTTTAGGTACCCATTTGCTTTTGGGTGCCTCAAAAATAGATCTACATTGTTTATCATGTTGCATAGAATTTATTATGGTTCCTTTAGGAACCCAAATTAATTTGTTTGGACTAATTTTCTTGAATGGACAATAATGCGTTTTATGTCCAAATTTGTAACAAAAGTTGCATTTGCTTTGGTGTCGAACATGTAAGATGGGGCCTTTTATGAAGGTGGTTGGATTTTGGTGAGGACTTCTCACAAATCCAATTCCACTTCTTTTGGGAACGTGACCCTTGTTTGCAAGGATCATGTTCAATGACTTGCTACCAACCTCGAATTTCTTCAAGGTGTCCTTAAGTAGCAAGTTTTCCTTTTGGAGAGTTTCTAGATCATGGCATTTTATGCATGAACTTAAACTATCATGATATTCAGTTTTTAACTTATCAAAATTACAAGTAAGACTATCATGCTCCTTTTTTAGCAATTTGTATTTTCTACTAATAATCTTGCATTCATCAAATAAGTCATGGAAGGCATTTAATAATTCATCAAATGATAAATCTGCATCTATTAAATTTGTTACCTCCTCTTCGATGGCCATTAAGGCGTAGTGAGCAACTTGCTCGGTGTTGGACTCCTCTTCTTCAGACGCGCTCGAGTCATCTCACGTTGCTTTGAGCGCCTTCTTCTTTGATGTTCTCTTTTTGGCTTGGGGACAATCACTCTTGTAGTGTCCTGGCTTTTTGCATTCATAGCAAATAACTTGGTCCTTCTTGAGTTCAAGTTTATTTTTTGCGTCATTCTTAAACTTGTTTCTTTTAATAAATTTTTTAAATTTTCTTGTTAGAAGTGCCAAGTCATCATCACAGTCCTCATCACTTGAGTTTTCTCTCAAGTGGCCTTCTGAAGTTTTAAGTGCCATATCCTTCCTGTTCTTTGGAAGGATGTCTTCTTGCTCTTCATGAGCTTTGCAAGTCATCTCGTAGGTCATTAATGATCCGATTAGTTCTTCAAGAGGGAAGTTGCTTAGATCTTTCGCCTCTTGAATAGCAGTGACTTTAGGATCCCAACTCTTAGGAAGGGATCTTAGAATCTTATTTACGAGCTCAAAATCTGAAAAACTTTTTCCAAGTCCTTTTAGACCGTTGATAACATCCGTGAAACGGGTAAACATGTCGTCAATGGTTTCACTCGGTTTTATTTGGAAAAGTTCGAAAGAATGTAACAGAAGATTGATTTTTGACTCTTTCACTCTACTTGTGCCTTCGTGAGTCACTTCGAGTATGTGCCAAATATCAAATGCGGTTTCACAAGTCGAAACATGGTTAAACTTGTTTTTATCAAGTGCACAAAATAAGGCATTCATAGCCTTTGCATTAAGAGCGAAAGCCTTCTTCTCCAATTCATTCCAATCGATCACCGGAAGAGAAGGCTTCAAAAATCCATTTTCGACAAGATTCCAAAGTTCAAAATCCATAGAAATAAGAAAGATCCTCATTCGGGTCTTCCAATAGGTGTAGTCTGTCCCACTGAACATGGGTGGACATGTAATAGAATGGCCCTCTTGGTTTTCGGCGTATGCCATCTCTCTTGGGTTTTAATCCGTTAGAGAGTTAACCCCGTTCTGATACCAATTGTTAGGATCAAGAGCACTAAGAGGGGGGGGGGGGTTGTGAATTAGTGCAGCGGAAAACCTTCTGCGATTAAAATCAAAAACTGCTTTCGTTCGATAGAAGTGATTTTGGTAAGAAAGCTGATTCATAAATTACTTCAACTTTTGACTAGAAGAGATGCAACAAAGATATGAACGCAGTTTGCAGTTATGATGGAAATCAGAATATAAGCGCAAACTGAAATACGACGTTCGTACGATAAAAGCGATTTCGGTATAAAAGCTGATTCGTAAACCACTTTAACTTGAGATAAGGCGAGATGCAGTTAAAGTAAAGATATAAAGGTAGTTTGCAGTTATAATGGAAATCAGAACGTAAGCGCAAACTGAAATACGACGTTCATACGATAAAAGCGATTTCGGTATAAAAGCTGATTCGAAAGCACTGAACTTTGAAACACGTTCGTAAAAACACAAAAGGCAGTAAGCTATTGAGGAGGTTTGCAATAAAGATAAGATGCTCAAAGTAAATGCAAATCGAGATTTAGAGTGGTTCGGTCAATCTTGACCTACTCCACTTTTGGCTTCCTCCACCGACGAGGTCACCGACGTCAACTAGAGGCCTTCCTTCAATAGGCGAAGGCCAACCACCCTTTTACAGTTTCACTCCTTTTGACGGGCTTAGGAGACAACCCTTACAGAATTTTCTCTCCTCTCTTTACAACTCAGAACTTGGAAGAACAGAGGGAGAAGAACTTTTGGCCTTTACAACAATTTTGAGCTCTAAGAATCACAGAAAAAGATCAAGATTTCGGTATAAGTTCATACCCTTTCAGTGCTGAATGGGTGGAGTATTTATAGGCCCCAACCCAGTTCAAATTTGGAGCTCAAAACTATCAATTCCCGAAATTCCGGGATCAGGCGGTTGCACCTCCTGACTGGAGCGGTTGCACCGCCTTGTCACGAACGGTCATCGCGCACCCGCAACAACTCCGTTCAACGAACCGTTCGTCACTCACACCCACATGTAAGCTGCTTGGCAGCATGTTTTCTTATGGTTTTGGGTCATTTTGCTTGTAAATATGTAAGTTCGAACAAGCTGCAGCGTTGCAAAGCGACCGTTCACCGAACCGAGCAAAACAGCCCCAAAACAGCTCCGTTTTTGTGTGCCGCGGGAGGTGAGCAGAGAGCTGCCTCCACTCACCAAAATGTCAGCCACCTCAGACCCCAGGAACCCCCTGGGTGGCACATGGCTGGATGGGGCTTCGGTTATATACCGAGCGTTGAACACTCTTTCGCAAGTTCGCACGTGACCTTTACAGGAACTTGGTTTTGCGCCTGGGACTAGGTGAGTGGCTGTTTGTGGGCTTGCAGCTGTTCATTCATCCTTGAAAGCCTTGTTTTTCTCCCTCTCCCTCTTTTCTCTTGTGCACACAAGGTGTTCGACGAATTGCTTGTAAAGCTTTCCTTTTCGCGAGACTTTAGGACTTGTCTGTTGCTCATTCTTTCGATCTAACTCTCTTTCTCTTTTACAGGTCCTTCAGGACCTGCGAGAGGTTACAAAGTGGGCTGATCCTTGCGGAGCAAGATCGCAAGGGCGAAGCGCAACTTAGGCAACGCAAGCTAAGTTCGCGTCTTTGCCACAAGGGTGACTCGCGACTTAGGCAACGCAAGCTAAGTTCGCGTCTTTGGCCGCAAGGGTGCCGCACGCCTTAGGCAATTCCAGCTAAGGTCGTGACATTGTGGTATCAGAGCGGGCAAGCTCTTCGATCGAATAGCGAACGAACTTCGCAATTTCGCCATGGCGAAGCATCGTGGCGAATCAAGCAAGACGGGGCAAGCCGGACCTTTGCCCCAAGCAACCGCAGGTGGGCTACATGTGCACACTCGCTCTCATGCTGTTGGAGCCGTTCACGAGGATCACGGCAGTGAACAGGATGAGCGAGAAGTTGGCAACTCTCCGCGAGCGGAGGAAGCGCAATCTGGTGCGCTAACTGGGAAAAAGAGTCATAAGAAGAGACTCACGACGGCGGAAACCCGCCTGGATGTTCTGGAAGCGAGCATGGAGGAACTCTACCATGGCCAACAAAGACTTGTTGGGGTAGAGAGCTCGCAAGAGAAAGTGGAGTTCAGTATCGACAAGGTCGAGGCCCTAGTCGACCGACTATCTGATGACACCAAGGACTCCGTGCAGCACTTATAAGATGTTGTGGCGGAACTCACCGCAAAGGTGGCCATGCTCACAAGAACGCTAAATGCGGGAGGAGGCAACACCCGCGCTGCACCGCCACAAAATTTGAGGGCACCTGAGCCCCATGGATATGGAGGGGCCAGAGATGCCAAGGAGCTCAAGAATTTTCTGTTCGACATGGAGCAATACTTCCGAGCTACGAGGCCCGATTCTGAAGATACCAAAGTTTCTATAGCAACCATGTATCTGAATGGAGATGCGAAACTTTGGTGGCGAACTCGTTGGGAGGAAATCCAACAAGGTCGGTGTCGAGTCGACACATGGGAAGACTTGAAGCGGGAGTTGAGAACTCAGTTCCTACCGGAGAACACAGAGTTCGTCGCAAGAAGGAAGTTGATGTTGAATCTCGGATTTTGATGATGAAATCAATTGATGGGTTAATTGATCTAATCCATGTTATTGAGTTAAGTGTGCAGGATTAACTACGATAACCAGAAAACACAAAGCAAGAATACCGGAGTCAAGATCGATGGACGTTTAAGAGTCCGAAGAATCGTCGGAGATGCTGCCGGAATCAACCGAGAAGAAATCGGGAACCTATCGGAATTTTCGGAAGTTCGCCGAAGAGATCGTCGGAGGTTCACGGAGATCACCGAGAAGGCTCGGCTACTCGTTAAAGTCATCACAAGATCGGGAGCTTGATGGGAGTCCGTCGGAAGAAGCTCGTCGGAAAGCTCGCCGAAACAAGACTTGACGTTCGCGGTTGAAAGCTTGCTTAGGATGTGTTTTTGTTATGTAATTCACTTGTAATTAGGATTAGGATTAAGAGATAATCCTATATCCTGGTTAAGGGCCAACTGGGCCCAAAGTCAGATATGGTTTGGGCTTAAATTAAGCCAAACCAATGAAATCGGAGAGCTAGGCGGTGGCACCGCCTGGCTGGGCGGTGGCACCGCCCAGCACTCGAGAGCTGGGCGGTGACACCTCCTTGGCTGGGCGTTTGCACCGTCCAGCACCCGAGCGCTGGGCGGTGGCACCGCTTGGCTGGGCGGTGGCACCTCCAGCATTCGGGAACCTAAAGAGAATTCAAATTTTGGAGCCCAAATTTGAATCCTCTTGAGGCCTATAAATACCCCTCAAATCTCAGCTGAGGTTACAATTTTTTAGAAGCATTTTGATTGAGAGAAAAGTCTTAGAAAGTCTTAGCAAGTCTTGTTTTCAATTTGCTAGAGAGTTCTCCTCCTCCTTTCTTATTGAAAATTTATAAGAGGTTGAGCTGTTTGTAAAAGGTTGTAAGAGGGGTATTTACCCTTCCATTTCAAGAGATTTGCTAGTGGAAGGTGGGAGCCTCATCGAAGAGGGGCCTCGCAAGTGGATATAGGTCATTTGACCGAACCACTCTAAAATCGGCGTAATCTCTGGTTTGCATTTCATTATTGCTGTTTACATTACTGCAAACCTTCTTACATGCTTTAGTTCCTTATTACCTTTGCTGCGCAACTTCAAGAATACGCTTTCAAGTTAAGTCTTTCAAGTTTCGTTCTTATCATACGAAAGATTTTTCTAAAACCGAAGTTTTAATCCGCTGCACTAATTCACCCCCCCCTCTTAGTGCCGCTCCGATCCTAACAAGTGGTATCAGAGCAAGGTTATCTCTCATATTTGGTTTAATACCCAAGAGAGATGGCTTACTCCAGCATGCAAGAGGGCCACTCTATTGCACGACCACCTTTGTTTAATGGGTCAGATTACACATATTGGAAAACTCGCATGAGAATCTTCCTCATTTCTATGGACTTTGAGCTTTGGTCTATTGTTGAAAACGGATTTCAAAAATCTTCTCTTCTGATGAGTGAATGGAATGAATCGGAGAAGAAGGTTTTTGCTTTAAATGCAAAGGCTATAAATGCCTTGTTTTGTGCACTAGACAAAAATGAATTTAATCGTGTTTCAATTTGTGATTCGGCCTTTGATATTTGGAGAACTCTTGAGGTCACTCATGAAGGCACTAGCCGAGTGAAAGAGTCCAAAATCAACATCCTTGTGCACTCTTACGAACTTTTCCGAATGAAACCAAATGAGTCCATCGGAGACATGTACACCCGGTTTACGGATGTCATCAATGGACTCAAAGCTCTTGGTAAAGATTTTACTAACTTTGAACTAGTAACTAAAATCTTAAGATCTCTCCCTAAAAGTTGGGATCCAAAAGTTACGGCCATTCAAGAGGCCAAAGACCTTAAAGCATTCTCTCTTGAAGAACTCATTGGGTCTCTAATGACCTACGAAATGACATGTCAAGCTCATGACGAGCTCGAGAACCCCCTTCCAAAGAACAGGAAGGATATGGCACTCAAATCACAAGAAGACCACTTGAAAGGAACATCAAGTGATGAGGACAGTGACAATAACATTGCACTTTTGACTCAAAAATTTAAGAAATACTTAAGAAAGAACAAATTTAAAAATAAATTTGAACAAAAGAAGGACCAAGTGATTTGCTATGAATGCAAAAAACCGGGACACTACAAGAACGATTGTCCTCAAGCCAGAAAGAGAACATCAAAGAAGAAGGCGCTCAAGGCAACGTGGGATGATTCAAGCGCGTCCGAAGAAGAGGAGTCCAACACCAAGCAAGTTGCTCATTACGCGCTAATGGCTTTAGGAGAAGAGGTATGTGATTTATTTAATGAAGATTTATCTTTTGAAGAACTCTCTATCGCTTTTCATGAATTATTTGATGAATGTAGAATTGTTAGCAAGAAGTTAAGTATCTTAAAGAAAGAGCATGCTTTGCTACAAGATAAGTTTGAGAATCTTCAAATTCCTCCATGCTCTAAGTGTGAGCATTTAGAAGCAATAAAAAATGAAAATTTGCTTCTTAAAGAAACCTTAAAAAAGTTTAAGGTTGGTAGCAAAGGATTAGATATGATCCTTGCACACAAGGGTCACATCGCAAATAGAAATGGAATTGGATTTGTAAAAGGATTACATCAAAATCCTACCACTTTCATAGAAGGACCTACATTACATGTTTCCTCTTATATGAAATGCAACTTCTGTTGCAAATCCGGACATATTGCCTACAAATGTCCATTTAGGAAAATTAGTTCACGAAAATTAATATGGGTTCCTAAAGGAACTATAAAGGATTCAATAATAAATAACAAAATTAGTGGGTCAATTTTTGAGGCACCCAAAATCAAATGGGTACCTAAAAATCATCCTCTTTTGTAGACAAACCCACAAGCTAGGAGCAAGAGATGGTATCTCGATAGTGGATGCTCAAGACATATGACTGGAGATCCATCTCATTTCTCTATGCTCACTAGCAAAGTAGAAGGGTACGTCACATTCGGAGACAACAACAAAGGCAAAATCATTGGCAAGGGAACTATTGGTAACAAATTTAGTTTTTCCATTGATGTTGTTTTACTAGTTGATGGATTGAAACACAATCTCTTAAGTATTAGTCAACTATGCGATAAAGGATATATCGTTAGATTTGAATCAAATATGTGCATTATTGAAAAACCAAATCATAACATGACTATGATTGCTTTAAAACAAAATAATGTCTATACCATCAATCTTGATGAACTAGGTAATGAAATGTGTTTCTCCGCCGTAAATAATGATGCTTGGCTTTGGCATAGGAGATTAGGTTACGCAAGCATGAAAACAATATCTAAAATCTCATCTCAAGAATTAGTACGAGGGATTCCAAATATGAAGTTTATTAAGGATAAGGTATGCGATGCATGTCAACTAGGCAAACAAATAAAAACAAGCTTCAAACCAAAAAATCAAATTAGCACCACTAGACCATTACAATTGATCCATTTGGACTTATTTGGACCAATTGATACAACAAGTCTAGGTGGAAGCAAATATGCTTTTGTGATTGTGGATGACTACTCTAGATACACTTGGACCTATTTCTTAGCTCACAAAAGTGATTGCTTCAAGTGTTTCTCTAAGTTTTGTAAACTCACTCAAAACGAAAAAGGCTTCATGATTTCATCAATTCGGAGTGATCACGGTGGTGAATTCCAAAATCGTGACTTTCAAAATTTTTGCGAAGTTAATGGGTACAATTATAACTTCTCAACTCCAAGAAATCCTCAACAAAATGGAGTAGTTGAAAGGAAAAATAGAAACCTACAAGAAATGGCAAAAACTATGTTAAATGAACATAGTTTACCTAAATATTTTTGGGCCGAAGCCGTAAATACGGCTTGTTACATCATAAATAGGGTCCTAATAAGACCATCTCTATCAAAAACTCCCTATGAATTATGGAATAACAAAAAACCAAATATTTCTTATTTTAAAGTTTTTGGTTGTAAATGCTTCATTTTAAATGAAAAGGATGCCCTAGGTAAATTTGATGCTAAATCCGATGAAGGCATTTTTCTTGGTTACTCCTCCATTTCTAAGGCCTTTCGTGTCTTTAACAAAAGGACCTTAGTAATAGAAGAGTCTATTCATGTAGTTTTTAATGAAATTTCTGATTTAAAGAAAAATGATTTTGATGATGATCTTGGTTTTAATAATTTGAATTTAAACGAACCCCCTCCTCAAAATAGCCATTTGAATGCATCTTCTTCCGAAATTTCTTTACCCAAAGAATGGAAGTATGTAGATGCTCATCCAAAGGAGCTAATTATAGGAGATACAACAAAAGGGGTTCAAACTCGTTCTTCTTTCAAGAATTTTTGTGCTAACGCCGCTTTCCTTTCTCAAATTGAACCTAAATGCATTGACGAAGCCTTAAAAGATGATTTTTGAGTCATTGCAATGCAAGAAGAATTGAACCAATTTGAGAGGAATGAGGTATGGAAGCTTGTTCCTAGACCAAGTGACCACTTAGTCATAGGTACTAAGTGGGTCTTTAGAAACAAGCAAGACGAAAATGGTATCGTGGTTAGAAACAAGGCTAAATTAGTGGCCAAAGGTTTCAACCAAGAAGAAGGTATCGATTACGAAGAAACCTTCGCTCCCATGGCTCGATTAGAAGCCATAAGGATGCTCCTTGCCTATGCTAGTAGTAATAATTTTAAACTATTTCAAATGGATGTCAAAAGTGCTTTCTTGAATGGTTTTATTTCCGAAGAAGTATATGTTGAACAACCTCCCGGATTTGAAAATTCTCTTCTTCCTAATCATGTATTCAAATTGACTAAAGCTCTCTATGGCTTGAAACAAGCTCCTAGAGCTTGGTATGAAAGGCTTAGTTCCTTTCTTACTTTAAATAATTTTACCAAAGGCAAGGTTGATACTACATTGTTTATTAAATATTTTGAAAATAATTTTCTTATTGTGCAAATTTATATTGACGATATTATTTTTGGCTCTTCGGATGAATCACTATGTGAATCATTTGCCAAATGTATGAGTCATGAATTTGAAATGAGTTAATGGGTGAATTAACTTTCTTTTTAGGATTACAAATCAAACAACTTAGTGATGGTATATTTCTTAACCAATCCAAATATACATTAGAATTGTTAAAACAATTTAACATGGATAATTCAAAAGCAATAAACACCCCTATGAGTACTGCGACTAAGTTAGATATGGATGAAAATAGTGAAAATTTCGATCAAAAAACATATAGGGGAATGATAGGTAGTCTACTCTACCTCACCGCGACTAGACCAGATATTATGTTTAGTGTAGGACTTTGCGCTAGGTTTCAATCTAATCCTAAATTATCTCATCTAAAGAGTGTTAAAAGAATATTTAGGTATCTTAAAGGAACTCTAAATTTAGGATTATGGTATCCAAAATCTGAAAAATTCGATCTAATAGCTTATGCAGATGCCGATTTTGGCGGATGCAGGATAGATAGAAAAAGTACATCCGGAACATGCCAATTTTTAGGACATGCACTTGTTTCTTGGACTTCCAAGAAACAAAATTCAGTTGCACTATCTACGGCGGAAGCCGAATACATTGCTGCAAGTGCATGTTGTGCACGAGTCATTTGGATGAAAAATACATTAGAAGACTATGTAATTCACTTTAAAAACATTCCCATAAAATGTGATAATACTAGTGCCATATGTCTTACTAAAAATCCAATTCAGCACTCTAGAACTAAGCACATCGACGTTAGGCATCATTTCATACGCGATCATGTCCTTAACAATGATATTGTTCTAGAATTCATTGACACAAAGCATCAATTAGCAGATATATTTACAAAAGCTTTGAATGAAGACCAATTTGAATTCATTAGAAGGGAATTAGGTATGTTAAATTGTCCCTAAGAATAAACTTGTTTGAATGAATTTTCCATAAAGTTTTTCATTCTCTCTCCGTTCCTCGGTGACTTGTTAAATTATCTTATCCTATCTTGAGTCAAACACCGCTTCCATCTGATCAAGATTAATGATTTTATGATAATTTGAATCTCGAAATTGATTTTGATGGCTTGATTATGAGTTTCAAGTTGACGAATTGAATTTGAATGGATTTGTATTCGAATTATGATCTTGACTTATTGGAGTTACTACTTAAAATTTTTTTTTATCCCAATCTCTTCTTTGTACATCTACAATTTTTGTTATTTATAAAAAGAAGAGATTTGATAATATGGATGAATGCTGAATTTTCCTTTAAGATGAACTCTGCGTAAATATTTTAGCATACTTAATTTTGAATGATAAAATCTTTGTATGATCAATGATAATATAGATGAGTGATGTATGATCAATGATAAAATCTTTGTATGATAAATTATGTGCTTCAAGTCTCATTCTCTTTTTGTTGATGACAAAGGGGGAGAAAAGTGATGACTTGTATCATTTTAATAGCATGACTTATATGAATTGCAAAAGCTTGTGTGATATGAATGTCTTATATGCCTTGCAAAATCCTTGAGAATATCACAAGATTGATTGATCATATTGAAAGCATGCCTTACATCAATATCATGAAATTCATGTTGAAAATCTTTATCTCCTATCGTAGTAAAAATTGTCCCATATCATTTGACTTATGATTTTCATCGAAGTTTCGCATTTACTATTGCTTAATGAGAATAACGATAAGCTCTACGGTTAGAACTTATCGGTTTATGCTTGAATTCAATGGATGAAATTCAAGTGTTTTCATCTTCTCATAATATGGCATATAGATAGGGGGAGTTATGTTTAATTCCGTCATCAATTGATTGTCATCATCAAAAAGGGGGAGATTGTTGAATCTCGGATTTTGATGATGAAATCAATTGATGGGTTAATTGATCTAATCCATATTATTGAGTTAACTGTACAGGATTAACTACGATAACAAGAAAACACAAAGCAAGAATACCAGAGTCAAGATCGATGGACGTTTAAGAGTCCGAAGAATCGTCGGAGATGCTGCCGGAACCAACCGAGAAGAAATCGGGAACCTATCGGAATTTTCGGAAGTTCGCCGAAGAGATCGTCGGAGGTTCACGGAGATCACCGAGAAGGCTCGGCTACTCGTTAAAGTCATCACAAGATCGGGAGCTTGATGGGAGTCCGTCGGAAGAAGCTCGTTGGAAAGCTCGCCGAAACAAGACTCGACGTTCGCGGTTGAAAGCTTGCTTAGGATGTGTTTTTGTTATGTAGTTCACTTGTAATTAGGATTAGGATTAAGAGATAATCCTATATCCTGGTTAGGGGCCAACTGGGCCCAAAGTCAGATATGGTTTGGGCTTAAATTAAGCCAAACCAGTGAGCACCGCCTGGCTGGGCGGTGGCACCGCCCAGCACCCGAGAGCTGGGCGGTGACACCTCCTTGGCTGGGCGGTTGCACCGTCCAGCACCCGAGCGCTGGGCGGTGGCACCGCTTGGCTAGGCGGTGGCACCTCCAGCATTCGGGAACCTAAAGAGAATTCAAATTTTGGAGCCCAAATTTGAATCCTCTTGAGGCCTATAAATACCCCTCAAATCTCAGCTGAGGTTACAATTTTTGAGAAGCATTTTGATTGAGAGAAAAGTCTTAGAAAGTCTTAGCAAGTCTTGTTTTCAATTTGCTAGAGAGTTCTCCTCCTCCTTTCTTATTGAAAATTTGTAAGAGGTTGAGCTGTTTGTAAAAGGTTGTAAGAGGGGTATTTACCCTTCCATTTTAAGAGATTTGCTAGTGGAAGGTGGGAGCCTCATCGAAGAGGGGCCTCGCAAGTGGATGTAGGTCATTTGACCGAACCACTCTAAAATCGGCGTAATCTCTGGTTTGCATTTCATTATTGCTGTTTACATTACTGCAAACCTTCTTACATGCTTTAGTTCCTTATTACCTTTGCTGCGCAACTTCAAGAATACGCTTTCAAGTTAAGTCTTTCAAGTTCCGTTCTTATCATACGAAAGATTTTTCTAAAACCGAAGTTTTAATCCGCTGCACTAATTCACCCCCCCCCTCTTAGTGCCGCTCCGATCCTAACAGTTGAGACAACTCCGCCAAAGTACCACCATCCGAGACTATGTGAAGCAGTTTTCTGCACTAATGCTGGACATACAAGACATGTCCGAGAAGGACAAGTTGTTCAGCTTCCTTGATGGTTTGAAACCATGGGCTCAACAGGAGCTGAATCGAAGGAATGTTACCGATGTAGTCGGGGCAATTGCAGCTGCAGAAAGGCTCACCGACTTTGTTTCCTCCGAAAACCCAGCGAGAAGGAAACAATCTTCAGGCAATCGCCCTCCAAAATATTCTCGAGGGAAGGAGCTCGGGGGCGAACAGAAGAAGAAGAGCTCCCACAAAGGGCCGAACCCGAAAGGCAAGGCCTCAAAACCTGGAGGATGCTTCTTGTGCGGAGGACCGCACATGGTAAGGGAGTGCCCACAGAAACAGGCACTCAATGCATTAACGGCTTCCATCCACCCCCCCGATCGGATAAGGGCAAAGCTGTTGCTCTTAGTTCGAGCAGTTCAGAATCCAGCAGCGACGATGAGGAGTCGCAAGGACCCCGAATGGGAGCAATGCGTTTGTTGAACGCTATGCGGGGTCAAGTGGGGGAGAACATGAAGACAAAGGCACAAAAAGCAGGAAGTAGTGAACTGATGTATGTGGACATCAAGCTGAATGGCCAAACGACCCATGCAATGGTGGACACGGGCGCTACCCACAACTTCATAGCCGATCGTGAAGCACAACGACTTGGGTTGACCTTGGAGAAGAGCCCAAGCTGAATGAAAGCGGTGAACTCGGAGGCCAGGCGAATCTCCGGGTTGGCGAAGGGTGTTCCTATCAAAATCGGGACTTGGAGCGGAAACACCAACATGATGGCCGTGCCACTGGACGACTTCCAAGTGATTCTTGGAATGGAGTTTATGCACGCGGCAAAGTTGGTGCCGATGCCGTTCTTGAACTCCCTATGTATGATGGGAGGCGATGACCCCTGCATGGTTCCCGTCTCTCGGAGAGGAACCAAGGAGCCCCAACTCATTTCGGCATTACAATTGAAGAAGGGGGTGCGAAAGGGCGAACTGACATTCATGGCTGCTATGAAGCTAGAGCCACTCAACGAAGAGGCCATTCAAGAACCTGCTATAGTGGCGAACGTCCTGAAGGAGTTCAAAGACGTTATGCCACCCGAGTTGCCAAAGACTCTTCCACCACGCAGAGGCGTGGATCACAGTATCGAGCTGGAGCCAGGAGTGAAGCCTCCAGCGAGACCACCCTACCGCATGCCCCCGCCAGAGTTGGCAGAACTCAGGAAGCAGTTAGGTGAACTGCTAAGTGGTGGTCTCATCCGCAGCTCAAAAGCGCCTTTCGGAGCTCCAGTTCTCTTCCAAAAGAAACAAGATGGGAGCCTCCGAGTATGCGTCGACTACCGAGCCCTCAACAAAGTAACAGTGAAGAACAAGTATCCCATCCCGCTCATTGCGGACTTGTTCGATCAATTGGCCAAGGCGAAGTATTTCTCAAAACTCGACCTTCGGTCGGGATATTGGCAGGTGCGCATTGTTGAAGGCGACGAAGCAAAGACTACTTGTGTGATCAGATATGGAGCGTTTGAGTTCTTGGTGATGCCTTTCGGCTTAACCAACGCTCCGGCCACATTCTGTACTCTCATGAACCAGCTATTCAAGGAGTATTTGGATAAGTTCGTGGTCGTCTACTTGGACGATATCGTTGTCTACAGCCAAACGCTCGAGGAGCATGTCAAGCACCTTCGGACGATTTTCAAGGTTCTCAGGGAGAACACTTTGTTCGTAAAAAGGGAGAAATGCTACTTTGCTCAAACGGAGATCCTATTCTTGGGGCATCGAATCGGTGATGGCTCCATTCGGATGGATAAGTCGAAGGTGCAAGCAGTTGCGGAATGGCGAACTCCAAAGAAGGTGCCAGAGTTGAGATCCTTCCTTGGTTTCGTCAACTACTATCGACGCTTCATTGCGGGATATTCGAAGCGGGCAACTCCACTGACGGAGTTGTTGAAGAAGGAGCAGCCGTGGAAGTGGTCGGACAAATGTGAGATAGCATTCCAGGACCTGAAGACTGCTGTTCTAGAAGAACCAGTGCTCAAATTGCCAAACTATGGAGAGCCCTTTGAAGTCCACATAGATGCTTCGGACTTTGCTATCGGGGGGGTACTCATGCAGGAAGGTCATCCGGTGGCCTACGAGAGCCGCAAACTCAACGAGACCGAGCGGCAGTATCTAGTGCATGAGAAGGAGATGACAGCAGTAATCCACTGCCTACGAGTTTGGCGACACTACCTTCTCGGGTCGCGATTTGTGCTGAGGACAAACAACATCGCCCTGAGCTACTTCCAAACTCAGAAGAAGCTCTCCCCAAAGCAGGCACGGTGGCAGGACTTCCTGGCTGAATTTGATATGGCAATGGAATACAAGCCCGGGAAGGCGAATGTCGTGGCCGATGCGCTGAGTCGGAAAGTGGAATGCGTGAATGCTGCACAACTGGAGGGCAGAGGCCAAGCAAGTCAGTTACACTCCAACTTCCTTTCCCGAATCAGAGATGGACTGTATAGTGATCCCCAGGCAGTTATCCTGATGCAGCTCATCAAAGAAGGCAAGACACGACGATTTTGGGTCCAGGAGGGACTTGTTTACACAAAAGGGAATAGGGTTTATGTTCCCCGAGTGGACAATTTAAGGCGTGAACTCTTAAAAGAGTGTCACGATTCCCTTTGGGCTGGACATCCCGGCATTCACAGAACGTTGGCTCTCGTGGAGAGGGCCTTCTACTGGCCAAAGATGGGGATTGATGTGGAGGAGTATGTTCGAACATGCCTTACTTGCCAACAAGACAAGGTGAAGCAGCGGAAGCCGGTGAGACTTTTGGAGTCGTTGCCCGTACCAGAAAGGCCATGGGAGAGCATTTCCTTAGACTTCATATCAAGCTTGCCACCTGTAGGGGGACTTGGATCGATACTTGTGGTGGTCGATCGATTTTCAAAGTATGCAACTTTCATTGCTGCTCCCCTACACTGTTCAACTGAAGAGGCGGCCAGGCTGATGATGAAGGGTGTAGTGAAGTATTGGGGAGTCCCACACAATATCGTTAGTGATCGAGACGTTCGGTTCCTGGGATGATTCTGGACCGAGCTATTCAAATTGTTGGGGTCAAAGTTATACTTCTCTACAAGCCTCCACCCCCAGACGGATGGTTAGACTGAAAGAATAAATTCGCTCTTAGAGCAGTATCTCCGGCACTACGTGAGTGCCAATCAACGAGATTGGGTGAAGCTGTTGGACATCGCTCAATTCTCCTACAACTTGCAGCGGAGCTCTGCATCCAACAAGAGCCCCTTCGAAATTATCACAGGACAACAACCGTCGACTCCGCACACTATGGCAATTGGGTATACTGGAAGTAGTCCATCAGCCTACCATTTCGCAAAGGAGTGGCATCGAAATGCCGATATTGCGCGGGCTTACTTGGAGAAGGCGGCCAAACGGATGAAGAAGTGGGCAGACTTGGGAAGGCGACCACAAGAGTTCAAAACTGGCGATTTGGTGTTGGTAAAGCTCCAACCAGCATCACTCCAATTCTTTAGGAAAAGAGTCCACAAAGGATTGGTGCGTAAGTATGAAGGGCCCTTCCCAATTATCAGCAGGATAGGCAATGTTTCTTACAAGTTGCAGTTGCCGGCGTGGTTCAAAATTCACAACGTTCTTCACGCCAGCAACCTGAAGGCCTACCATTCGGATCCGCAAGATGCTTCTCGAAGTGTTCCAACTCGGCTACCTCCCATCACAGCCTCCTACGAGAAGCGAGTGGAAACCATTCTGGCGGATCGCAAGATAAAGCTACCTAATGGAGCGGAGCAGACAGAGTACTTGGTGAAGTGGCGAAAGCTTCCCCGAACTGAAGCCAGTTGGGAGCCTGAAGACACCCTGCGACAGGAAGAAGAAGTCATCAACAACTACCAACAAGCGTCGACGAGGGCGTCGACAGTTTAAGTGGGGGAGAATGTCACGAACGGTCGTCGCGCACCCGCAACAACTCCGTTCAACGAACCGTTCGTCGCTCACACCCACATGTACAGCTGCTTGGCAGCATGTTTTCTTATGGTTTTGGGTCATTTTGCTTGTAAATATGTAAGTTCGAACAAGCTGCAGCGTTACAAAGCGACCGTTCACCGAACCGAGCAAAACAGCCCCAAAACAGCTCCGTTTTTGCGTGCCGCGGGAGGTGAGTGGAGAGCTGCCTCCGCTCACCAAAATGTCAGCCAGCTCAGACCCCAGGAACCCCCCGAGTGGCACATGGCTGGATGGGGCTTCGGTTATATACCGGGCGTTGAACACTCTTTCGCAAGTTCGCACGTGACCTTTACGGGAACTTGGTTTTGCGCCCGGGACCAGGTGAGCTGCTGTTTGTGGGCTTGCAGCTGTTCGTTCATCCTTGAAAGCCTTGTTTTTCTCCCTCTCCCTCTTTTCTCTTGTGCACACAAGGTGTTCGACGAATTGCTTGTAAAGCTTTCCTTTTCGCGAGACTTCGGGACTTGTCCGTTGCTCGTTCTTTCGATCTAACTCTCTTTCTCTTTTACAGGTCCTTCGGGACCTGCGAGAGGTTACAAAGTGGGCTGATCCTTGCGGAGCAAGATCGCAAGGGTGAAGCGCGACTTAGGCAACGCAAGCTAAGTTCGCGTCTTTGCCACAAGGGTGACTCGCGACTTAGGCAACGCAAGCTAAGTTCGCGTCTTTGGCCGCAAGGGTGCCGCACGCCTTAGGCAATTCCAGCTAAGGTCGTGACAGCCTGGCAGAGCTCGAAGACTGAGCCTCTGGGTGGTGCTACCTCCTGTCAGGGGCGGTTGCACCTCCTGACAGAGCTCGAAGACCGAGCTCAAGCGGTTGCACCTTCTGATTGAGGCGGTTGCACCGCTTGGCAGAGCTCGAAGACCGAGCTCAGGTGGTGCCACCTCTTGTCAGGGGAGGTTGCACCGCCCAGTCTCGTTCGGAGACTGAGCCCCAGGCAGTGCCATCGCCTGGCTAGAGCGGTTGCACCTCCCAGTCTCGCTCGGAGACTGAGCCCAGGCGGTGCAACCTCCTGCCTTGGGCGGTTCAACCGCCTGGCAGAAATCATGGTCCGAATGGGTTGATCCATTCGGCCCAATTTGGGTTTTTCAGGGGCCTAATTGCCTCAAGATTAAGTTAATGGGATCACCTTCCATTTTCAACTTAATCAATGTGCTAACTACGATTTTTCCTAAGACATTTACTGCAACTTGCTCCGGTGAGTCAATCGCTTCTTCCGACGAGCTTCCGGCGAACTTCTGTCAATCATCCGATGAACCCTCGGTGATGCTCCTGTGGACTTTCGGCAACTCCTGGACTTGCAATGATTCACTTGGCGAGTTCCGACGAGCTTCTTTGGCAAGCTTATGGACTTCTCGGATTTGTTCCCGCAGAACTTCCGACGACTGTCCGAACTTCCGTCGAACTCTCGAACTCCCAACGTGATCATTGTCTTGACTCTGGCGCAACTCCTGCTGCATGTCTCACTTTTATCGTAGTTAATCCTGCACACTTATCTCAACATATAGGTTAGATAACAAATGACAATTGACTTCATCATCAAAATTCGAGATTCAACAAATCCAAATAATTAGCATAAGATATTTAACCCTACATAGAGCATGCACAAAATAAGAACGTAAAACTCTATATCGAAATAATTCGAAATGATTCGAAATGCTTATATGCACATGAAGGAAATATGACAATTCATGAACTTCTACACCCCATATTATAATATATACGTGCACTCTCACACTGCATATCATCGTAATATATATATACACTCCTACACCATATGTCATAATATATATGTGCACTCCCACATCGTATGTCATAATATATACATGTACTCCCACACCACACATTATAATATATACATGCACTCATACACCACACATCATAATACATACATGCACTCCCAATACCACATGTTATAATA